>NC_056751.1:265174936-265179936 GCF_019279795.1 Protopterus annectens | reverse complement strand
TTATTTTACATTGTGACTGGACAATCAGTTATTTCTTTAGAGTTTAGAAAGTGCATATACCTGTTTGATACTCCCCAGTTCACCTTGAATGCCTGGCTGCTTCTGGTCATAGCTATCATTTATTTTGATATTTATTTTTTAATAATTGATCACCCTTTGAAGGGCATGTAGATCTGTCTGACTCTGGTGGCAGTATTTGCCATTTGTACTGGGGAAGGGACACAGCTGAAAATCTGTGTCCAGCTTCTCATAAGTGTTAGAGTGTATGAGATTTATAGTTATTTTGAGTGTGAGTGAGTCAGAGGTCTTAAACTGGAACACATTGCTCTAAAGTGTTTGATAATGGATTACATTTGGGGTGAACAGAGGTATATAGTCCAGTCCCAGGAAATAGAGCGCGTTCATGTTGTGCTCTTAAGGGAAATTGTGGAATCTTACTTTTGCGTGCTCTGTTGTTTTCCATGATGCTCCCATACTGGACTCAGTAGTGAGGATAAAGGTTCCTTAATTACTGACCTGGGTTTTAAGTGGGAGATGTTATATAGTGGTGACAGTCCAGTGAGATATTAACCGGACATCACAGGTGATAAAGGTAATAAGGAGTTTGTGTGGTATGGCTAGATCGGGTAAGGAAGGTAGTACAGGCAGACAGTCATAAGATGCAGGCATAGAGATGGGATGGTGCGAACAGATAAGACAGGAACAAAAGATGAGTGACACAGACATACAGAGGATAGGCAAATGGTGATAGGGAGGACTGGATTACAGGCCAAGGTATGGGGAATTACACTTACTTAGTAGAGGCATACTGCATGGTACAGGAGATGTGCCTGTCCAGCCCAAGGGATAGCCCATCTAGACAGTCACTTCAGTGGCTGATTTCATGCTCAGGCTGTGTCTCAGTGGGCCTGATAATTGCAGAAAATGTGCTCTGTAATTCAAGCAACTAAGCCAGAAGGTACTCCATGGTGTTAAGGAAGATGTCCTATAGCCAGTGAATGTTTGATACAACCATTCTCCACATCTGATGCTTCCACTTTCAGAAGAGGATCCTCTGCCTACTCCTGAGATGTGGCCCTGGAAGTTGCCAATGAGCCCTTTGTGTCACCTTCCTTGAGATAACCTTCATATCTCTATTGAGAGGCAGAACTGGTGACTGATGATGAGCCAGTACCTGATGTATCAGCTGGTACAATCTCCAGTACGTGCCACACCTCTTCTGCATCTACCATAGCTGCACCTATAAAATTATAAGGAAAACACAGAAACAGAAAAAAAATCAGAACAAATTTGTATATGTGTACATTACAAATCAAATTGGAATTGCATATTGCATTCACAGTATATATACCCCACCACCAAGAGAAGAATTAAACCTTTTTCAAACATGCTTCCCTCTTCCGTTCACACTCCCTGGCCATTGCAAAATAAGGTGGGAAAAAGTCAGTAATCACAGTTAGTCCAAGAATGGCATGTGCGTTAAACAAATTTCAACAGATTCGAAACACTTCAGTACATAATAGAAAGTGATTTAATATCAACAGCATAAGTTGTTTGCTCTTCTTCCATACAGGACTTCATCACAAACAAAACTTATCAACTACAGTGATTTTAAATAAATCTCCTAATGGTCAAGTGAGTATGAAACAGCAAACCAGAACAATGAAGATGAAATCACATGAACTACGTAAACTGTTTAAGTGCTCTTGTAACAAACATACATACTTAAAACAATTTTAATAACCCTGTAAAACATAAAAAAATGCATAAAGTTCAATGTACAGTCAATGACTTCAGATAGCATTTACTATTAAAGTTGTTATTCTGACTTGGTGGCCTATCTGCAGCTAAGAAAATTGCCACTACAGTTGTTTTACCTCCAACATATTACTATAATCCTCCATTTGAGAATTTATTCTTAAATAATTGATTATAAAGAATAAGAACTTTGTGAAGTTATTGCCTTGTGTGATGTGTTTACATAATGTGTTATGTCGTTTTTATAAATGTCTTGGGTTTGCTCATAAATACATTGCAAGACTCCATTTTACCCATTTAAAAACTCTTAGTGATTGCACACCTAGCCACATAACCTTTACCCAAATTCTTACTTGTGTAGTGAATTGTAATTCCTATATTTCTGTTCAAATGTACAAGTTTCATCACAGGATCAGCAAGAAAGTAGCAGGACAATTTACAAGTACCACACAGTTATGCTTCCATGAAGTTTATTAGAACTAGTAGCTATAATCATTTTCATCTCTTGCTAATATTTTTTTAGATTATTTTTCCTCTTGTAGGCAAAACCATAGATATCCCAATAACTTCATTCAAATCAAGACTATCAACGATGATTTTCTAATTATTACTGATAATGTTTATGATGCCTTTACTGTCCACAGTTATAGGGACTGCAAAATTCTTCTTAATTTTTTGTTGTACTTAGTGCTCACATTTGCTGGAAGACCATTCACCAAAATGGCAGAAGACATATTGCTCTTCTTAGCTAAAATGTCAGCTGCCACGTCCAGTAATCTACTTTTCCCCCTATACTCTATCAATAAATAAATACACACATGCATTTAAGTTGTCTACTCATCTTTGTACTATCTATACACATTCTCTAAGGTTTTATAAATTGCCCCTGCACTATAGAATATTTAATGTGTTTAGATGTGAACTGTGAAAATGTAAGCAATTATTAACAAAAGTGGGTTAATTGTATAACTCACTCAAACCTACAACACCTTTTTTGTACACTTCCAGGTCATACCAATGCTACCTTATGGTGCCCAAAACTTTTTTGGGTCTGTCTTCTTTAAGTAACTTATCAGCTAATAATAGGCAGTATTAGGAAGTGCAAGGTGTTAATAACACTATGATTGCTAACCTAAAATGTCCTGGAGTGGAGAAATGACTCTTTGTTTGCCACTTATTATTTATATTTTATATTTATGTTCATATTTTCATAACTGAAATACCTACATTTTATAGAGGTGTATGGTGTGAAACACAAATGGGGGAGATAGGACAAGTAGTTTATATTATACTGTACTGGAAATATTGCTTGATGTTTGTTAGTAATTATGAAAGCAAGCAACATTCCCATATGTACTTCTTCTTCTTCTTTCAGCTTTTCCCGGTTAGGGGTCGCCACAGCGGATCACCTGTCCGCTCACGATTGGCAGTGGAGTTTTACACTACTTAATACTTCAAAATCCAAGTGACTTATAAACTGTTGAATAATATTGGGTGATACCTTTGATCCTCTTGAAGAAAACCATCCTTAATATTTGCACTGAAATCTGCACATCTTGAGAGATATCCATTACTATGTGTATTGCTAACTATATAATTAAACATATGTTTTCCTATACATGTAAATATCTTGATAAACATACCCATATAGAGGAATTTCTTGCTGTCATGTGAAAGCTTATGTCTGGTTAACAAAAATGTTCTAACAATACATGTCTAGGTTGTACTGTTTTCAGGATATGAAAATTTGTGAAAAATATAATTTAGGGATTTTGTGTATTATAATATATTAAAGTTCTTATGAAAAAGACTATGAATGCATTGCATTGACTATTATCACTGTAAAGAATACTTCTTGCCGATAACATTGCTATTTGTTCAGTTTAATAGCTTTCATTGTTCAAAAAATATTTGCATTTACTTCTCTTATGCATTCAAAGATTTTTTTTTCAGAAAATGCTCTGGAATGCAAGATGTGTGTAAGCTTCTAAAAGTTTGACATTCCACACCACATTAGGTGTTAATGAGATAAGCCACTGCTGAATGTACAGTCCAAAATAAGAGTAACATCCAGAAAAAAAAAACAGACTGACTGTTGTCACTTTATGTAAAAATGTAGGAAGTCTACATTGATGTTAAGCTGTTTTAAAATATGTTAAATGTGGAAAGATCTCCTTTCCAAATGAAAAGCAAGCCCAGTATATTTCTTAAAAGGATTCCTATGCAAACAATTAATGATTGCATATTATTTCCTTTTACCACACCAGTACAAGATAATAAAAGATGAGGCAGAAGTGGCACTCATTGCTACCCATTTCATTTGATGGGGAAAAAGTTGCTTTTAAAGAATGTTTAGTAAGCAAAAGGTCCAACAAAGTACATAATGTGTTAATCTCTTTGTTACCATGCTTGGACTCACTCTTAAGAAAAGTTTTGTCATAATCTTCACCCATTTCCTGTGAGACATAGATGTATAATGAATTCACACTAACTACTAATAGGATTCTTTAATGTCTGTCAAACCTGTGTTCTTTAAGTAAATCTTAACATTTCCAAGAATCTTGGATGCATGAGTCAGTGTTTTCAAGCAACGGGTTTAATAAACTGTGCAAATAAATAAATATGTATTCAGTCATGGATTCCTCATTGATCACTATAGGCTGGAAATGGGATTCAAGGATACGACAGTTACATGTCCAGCTGTGGTGGAAATACTGTAGTAGGGAACACAACACACAAGTATGATAGATACATTCACAGATGTTGATGATACTGTGGCATGGAGTACAATACAAGGGTATGACTTTTACATGCCCAACTGTGGGGGGATACAATCACAGAGAACACAACAGAAGGGCCTGATGGTTATATATCCAGCTGTGTGGGGATAGAGTGACATGGAACACAGCATAAGGCATGACGGTTACATGTCCAGATGCTGTGGATCACACTGTGGCCAAAGTGCACCAAGGCCAGAACATGGTGCAGTGGATCTAATGACTCCTTTACACAGGTGAAGGTATGGGAATTCATAGAAAAGCTGAAGTGAAGACTTTAATATGAACAGAAACAGAGGCTGTCAACACAGACATGCAGGATTGTAGCGAGTGAAGATATGCTTTCTGCTGCTGTCAGTATATGACGGGGTAAGTAGTCCGATCATGACAGTGGACAGGCATATTGGTCGCAAATGGGGCATGGGGAATTGCCAACTTATGCTGCATATGTAATGTAGAAGGTAG
>NC_056751.1:265134936-265172436 GCF_019279795.1 Protopterus annectens | reverse complement strand
GTACATAGCCTGTACTAACTCTACCAATGTTTTGTGGACTTCGAACTACCACAGTACTGCCCAAATCAGCTTTCTTGGGACCTTGTCATATGCTTTCTCCAAGTCTAAAAATGCCCAGTTGGACTTTTTCCTCATCTCTAGCTTCTTCTCAACTATCTGTCTCATTGCAAATATCAGGTCAGTTGTGCTGCATCCTGATCTGAATATGAACTGCTCATCTCCCATCTTATATTCCACTACTCTGTGTATCCGTTTATCAATCACCCTCTCCAGAACTTTCATGCAGCGTGATAGGAGTTTAATGCCTTTGTATGGTCTACAGTTGTGAATGTCCCTTTTGTTCTTGTACACTGGCATGAGTATGCTTATTCTCCACTCATCTGGGATAGTTCTTTCTCTCCATACTGCAATGAGTACCCTCAACAGCCATTTATTACCTATCTCAGCCATCATCTTTATCATATCTGCTGTGACCTCTTTTCCTCACTATCACAACCTTGTTGTGGGTCATAGGATGAGATTATGAATACTGCCCTATGATTACAATGGAGTCTAATTGCCATTATCATGACTCTGTTACTAATTCTGAAGATATCCCTCACTGCCTTCTGAAGCCACTCTCTCACCACAATACCCACAACATTTCTGTCCTGTCCCCTTCCTGAGTAGTAAACTCTGGATCCCAAGCCAAATGGCTTTGCTGGACTGCCCTTCCCTCTTGTCTCTTGGATACATAGAGTGTCCAGCCTCTTTTGTATCATCATGTCATCCACTTACGAGCTTAGTCCTGTCAGTGAACCTATATTAACTGTAGCAATTCTCAGTTTATGTTTAGCAGGTTGATTGGTTTTACGCCAGCTTTCACTCAACAGAGCTATCCCAGGTAACCCAGGCTGGGCAACTAGTCATCAGATGGCCAGTAGCTTATTGACCCAGGGCTGCTGGGCTTTATGGCAGGCACACACTGGACAATAGGGGCATGTACACCCCTCCCACAGTTAACATGGGTCCCTGGCATAGGTCAGAGTAGATTGGGTCCTCAACCCACTTATCACCAGTAACTACCCATTTTGACGACATTAGTCAGCATGACCATCTGGTGCCATATTTTACATGGTGGAGTGGCTAGCCCTGCCACAGAATGCAGTCTGTGATACATGTTCTCCTATGTTGAGGATACTGGCAGCACAGTAGATGCCCAAAGCGATTGGTCTGTGCAACTCTTCCCCCTGCAGGGCACCATGTAGAGTCTGTGCTGCTGCTCACAGCTCCATTCATTGGTAAATTTTGAGATGGAAAAACTCAGCATGTTTTTTAGGGTAGGGGGAACCCCACAGAGACACAGGGAGAACATGCAAACTCCAAACAGGCATTAGTCAGAGGTCAGGATCAAACCTTGTACCTTGTGCATGGGAGGCGAAAACCTTAACTATTATGTGTGTGTGTGTGTGTGTGTGTGTGTGTGTGTGTGTGTGTGTGTGTGTGTGTGTGCGTGTGTGTGTGTGTGCGTGTGTGCGTGTGTGTGTGTGTGCGTGTGTGCGTGTGTGTGTGTGTGTGTGTGTGTGTGTGTGTGTGTGTGTATTATATTTATGGGTCTGTATTGCCTGATCAAAATCCTAAAAGCCTGTACCACAAATGATAATTCCCAGCACATGAATCAAGCAAAACACTAAAAGTCTACAGTTCCAAAACTCAACATATCGAAAAAGGAAACATTTTTCTTTCCTGATCTGTAAAACCTATCACTAATGTCAGACATAATTTGTCTGACTGGTGGTAGTATCACAGGACAGATTTTGTGTAGGGTTGGGGTTAGGGGCAGGATTATGGTTATGAATTAGTAAATTGTAGCAGGAGGACAAAATCTGTGTTTTAACTAGAACTCTCACCCAGCCCCTGCCTCTGCATGTGTATGAAACATAATTCATGTTACTCCATGTCAATAATTCATACATGTTAAATGACTTCATGTTTTCAAAGGTTTAAGCATAGTAATCTTGTTAAACTTTCAGTAAACAGATAGATACAAAATACAGACATTTGATGTCTCATTCATCCTCCTCCTCATCATCATCAATGCCCTTTTTATATTTTCTACATGGGGTCAGGGAGTAAATGCCCTTCCCATATTTTCTTCGACAGACATGACTGACTGTTGCAGGTCTTTTCTCACACACTCCATCTATCTCTTTGCTGGATGCTCTCATTTCCTCTTGACTTCTTTTCTGTCCCAAATATTCTTTACCAGATTGTGTTTTTTTACACGTGCTCAAACAACCATAATCTGTTCTCTTTGATCTTGTCTGCACTTGGAGCTACTTTGGCTTTTGCTCTGATGTCCTTTTTTCTTTGTTTGTCTTGCAGTGTGCATCCTACCACCCATCTCAGGTACTTCATCAACATCACCTCTAGCTTCCTATCTTGCTGTGCATTTACTGGCCATGTTTTTTTTATCATACAATAGAACTGGTTACACCATTATTCTGTGCTCCTGACTTTATAGCTTTTTTTGGCATTCTCCTGCATTGGCCCAGTAATCAAGGAGCCTCAATCCTCACCACTAGCACCAGTGAGGGGTATCCACATTGGGAGGATAACAAGTACACACACAGTAAAGTACAATTTCCCTTAGGATCACACAGAGATCACAGTCAGTCTGGGGCTGGTTTCTCCCTTTCTCTCCAGATCCCCCCAAAGACTCCCCACTGGGGCAGCTATAGGATACAGATCTCAGCTGAGTGGTCAAGCCAAAACCTGCAGCACCCTCTCTGTCCAACCAGTGCTTTGTGTCCCTGCCCAACTAGCTGACACACACACACACACACACACACACTTTGAAATTTGATTTATATATAAACACACAGACACTCCTGGGGAAGGCTGGCACAGGTTCTCCAGCTATGCCCCCTTCTGCCCAGACTATACAGTGGTACCACCTGCCACCAGCTACTCTTATCAGCTACTCTAATGGCTTTTACCAAAGGGTGTCCAATTCTACTGTGCAGTGTTACTGTTATCCAAACAGTAAGTGTGACTGAGACTGGAAGGCTATTTAGGAGTGGCCTATAGAGTATCACCAAATACACACAAGTACTCTCAGGGCTTAAATTATCTCTACACAAAACAGCCACAGTTGAAAGGTTTAAAATATTTTATAATAAATAATAAAAACACAAGACAATACTTATTCATTCAACACAGTCACACTAGAGAGTTCAGAAATCACAGGAAATACTTTAAAACAACATTCATCATAACACATCTGAGATACATCAGGTGCAGATAACATTGAATAAGACAGCAATTCAGGTTGTAGCCTGCAATAGGTCCCCAACCATGTCCCAAGATTCACACTCCACATTCCTAAGCAACCTGGAGAATATTAGGGTCCAACCTAACACTTTCATAATGGGTGACTTCAACTATCCCTCCATTAATTGGGAAAACTACTCATGTACCAATACACTTGCCCAACACTTTCTGGAATTCATTAATTCCAATGCCCTGGACCAGCTCGTTCTTACCCCCACTAGAGGTAGCAACATCCTTGATCTGGTCATTACTAACATGGGCGACCATTGCTTTACACCAATAGTCAACTCCTCCTTGGAAATCCACATCCCTCCCATCTACCCAACAAAGGTAACCACCATGAAAAACATCTCCAAAGATAACTTTGGGCTCCTAAAAACAGAGGTGGCTAACTTCACGGCACCCATGGAAATGGAGAATAGTTGCATGACCAGCAAATCATACACCAATGCACTGTACGAACATGTTCACAAATGCATGGATCTCACCCCACTCAATAGAACTAAGATGCTCTCCTCAAAAAAAAGGAAACCAATCTGGTGGTCCCCTGCCATAAACAAACTCTACAACAGAAGGAGGAAACTGATGTGGAATAAGGTGAAGTCCCAAGACTGGAAAAACTCCCTTATCAGCCTCAACAAAAGGTTGAGATCCTTCATCAAATCCTCTAAAGCTAGCTATAAAAACAGAATTGCAGTAGATAGTAAAGACAGCTACAAGACCTTCTATAGTTATGAAAAAAAATCTCCATGGCAATACCCAGATTTACTCTGAGTCACTGCACAATGGTACCTTCTATACTGAGCCAACAGCTATTACAAATATACTGGCAGACAGATTCAGTGCTAACTTTACCCCTCCCAGTCAGAATACCAGATTGCCAGGCACCCAGTATTACTGCTGCACAGGTTAAAACAGCACTGTCCAAGGCCAAGAATACAGCTTCTATGGGACCTGACAATATCCCTGGCTGTGTTCTACATGAACTACAGAGTGAACTGGCACCTCACCTGTGTGCCCTGTTCAATCACAGCCTCACCTCAGGCTTTGTCCCTACTGAATGACGCACTGCTACAGTCATCCCTCTCCACAAAGGCGGAGTGACTACAGACCCCAGGAACTATCACCCCATTAGCCTTGATGAGTCTGATATGCAAAGCTATGGAATGCAACATTATGGACCTAATAAACAAAGATATAGGGAATCTCCAAACTCTGGATCCTACACAGTTTGGTTTTGTGAAGGGTATATCATGCCTGCTCAACTTAGTCGACTTCTTTGAGTCAGTCACCAGAGCTTTGGATGAAGGTAAGGTGGTTCATACAGCCTACCTTGATCTGGCCAAGGCCTTTGATACCATTCCACACTCAGGAATCATAGAAAAACTTACTAAGTTAGGCATCAACCCCTATATAACTAGGTGGGTTGCAAACTGGCTCACAGATAGAACCCACAGTGTGAAAGTAGCTGACTCCAAGTCAAACTGCTGACCAGTCATGAGTGGAATCCCACAGGGTTCAGTCCTGGATCCTCTCCTGCTTGGTATCTACTTCTCTGAAGTCCAGGCCAACATGAAGGGACTCTGGCTGACAAAGTTCACAGATGATTACAAGTTGGGAGCTATTATTAACTCCCCAAGATATGTTGACACCCTACAGAAAGGCCTCAATGAGACCAACGACTGGTGTCAGAACCATGGCCTTAAGCTCAATGCCAAAAAATGTGTCTTCATCCCCTTTGGGAAAAACCCATTCCCCTTGAATTACCACATTGATGGTAGTCCTCTGAACACAGAAGACGTTATAAGAGGTCTGGGAACACAGGTTGACAACAACCTCTCTTTTGACCACCACGTTGCCACTGTGGTCAGAAAGTCCTTCTATGTGGCACATCTCATTACTAAGGATTTTGCATCCAGGAAGAAAGAGGTCATTGTCTCCCTCTACACTTCCCTCATTAGGCCAATCATCAAGTACAATGCCCCGAGAGACCACAAAAGTACATTACAAAGAGGATTCTAGGCCTTAAACACTTGTCCTGTATGGACAGACTCAAAAATCTCCAACTATTCGCTTTCTCATATCGCCTACTTAGAGGCGATCTCTGCTTGACTTACAAAGCCATGTCTGACCCAGTTCTGTTAGAAATGCTACATCTAAATAAATCCCAATCCCTCCATACCACACGCTCCAGAGATCTCAACCTCATTATCACAATCAACAGAACATCCTGGAGGGACAGGTTCATAACCCAGAGACTGCCCATGCTATGGAATAGACTTCTTATAAAATGTCAAGCAGAGCACCTCACTGGCCCTCTTCAAGAGAAATCTTGATATTTGGATGGGAAATAAAAAATTCATGCCAGGGATCACTCCAGTGGCTCTAGTTGACAGAGGCACTAGGAACTAAGGTTGGGTGGCACGATGCCAGGGTAATCCTATGGGCTAGGCTTGTAAAGGCTCCAGGGCCATTAGCCTAGTACACACCTATGAGCCTATGAACCTATTCTAGGATAGTCTCACATAAATATAGAAAACAGCTAGACTAATCTGGCTATATTTTATCTATCTCTAAGAGAAACCATTGTTCTAAATTCTACTTACAGAACAAAGTCAAAGTGCTGGTGAGTTGATGTGTTGAGGTTCAGAACAAAATACAAAATTCAATGCTTTCTTTCTGAGATAGTTTTTAAATTGATAATACACATTATTGCTAAGTCATTTCAGATTACATCATTCTTGACACTTCTGCTTAAAGGACAACAGTGGGATATTAAAGCAGATTGCTCAACCTGCTGTCTCTTTTAGTCCCTGTTCATTGATACAGCCTCAACAAAATCACCAATGCAGCTTTAAAAACTAATCCACTCAACTGTTTTCCCTGTTAGGCTTCCTACCTTTCTTTACTGTTTTACTTTCACTTTGAAAACCAAGTTGAAAAACCTCTAGCTGGCTCTGAAATGATGATGTCATATCTGCCAGCGCTCTCGCTATAGCCACCAGGACGTTTTCTCCCCCAAAGTGACGTAATCCCTGCCTGATTTGCATGCTGTATAGAAGAGCCAGTGGACCTCCCACATTGTGATGTCAGAGCTGCCTTGTGAAGCCCACTCTTAACCTAGCAAAAATGTCAAACTATAATCTCACTTTTCTGAAGAGTCTTACCGATATGTGACAAAGTACAGACAGAAGCACAGTAACAGCTGCAAAAATTAAGAGCATAAATTTGCAATGACCATGCATAGACATTAATTGCATGTTTTTACATAAGAAGCAGATGTCTTTCACAATTAATCGACAACACTACATTACATTACAAGAAGTATGCAATACCGTAATTTTTTTAAATCACCACTTAAAAAAGCATGTGGGTGCTGTCATGCAAGTCTGTGAAATATTTTGTGTTTATACTACATTTGTTACCTATTTAACCAAACAGCAAGGAAAAATAAGTGGAAGTTTGATGCTTTGCAAAACAGTGATTATTCCCAGTGCTATGGAGCTTGGTTCTTAATTTGAAAGGAGGAGTGCAACAAAAAAGTATCCCACTGTAAAGAAGGAAAGGCTGACAAGAAAACAGTACATTAGTCTGGTCACCTACTGTGAGCTGTCAATCACATGTAGATAATGGGTCAAATTACCCTTAGTTCTTTGACAGCTAGGGATGGTAGGTGTGAAGGGGGGGAGATACCTTGAAGAACTAGATTTCAGCCTTCACAAAAGAAATCAAGTTAGCATTTCTAAGAAGAAAGTGCATTAAAATGCACTTTTCAATTCTGTTCTGTAGCATTTGCACTGCTTGTGTTTGAAGTAGTCATTGAAAAAGCATAACATTTTAACCAAAAGTAGGTAACTATAACACAGCAGTGAATGCCTGTAAAATCAGTGCACTGACAGAAGCTTTAGGGAAAATGTGGCAGATCTGATGCAATTTTTTGGAGACAAACAATACATTCTGGGATACTTAGAGGCAGACTAAACAGTCAGAATTATTTCAAGATGCCAGACCCCATGAGGTCAGAGTCAGAAATTGCATATAAAAATATCTAAAAATCTCTAAATAGTCCCAGAGTGGTGTTAAAATGTAGGAAACACCAAAGCATGATGAAATAAACATGTTTTTGAGTCTGTGGGTGTGGTTGTCCTTTAAGTTTCCCAGGCTCACAAAACTTAAAATGTAACCTTTCTTTGTAATCTGCACCTGCCAAGAAATCACAGTAATAAAAGACACTTTACATGTGAAGCCTAGTAATTATCTATGTCTTAAAGCAATAGAAAGTATTTCTAGCTGCAGATATCCTGTCTCTGAGCTTGGGATCACACACAGTTGTAAAATTCTTTACTTATCAGCATTCTTCCAGCAGGGTGCACTGTGGTTACATTTCTGAAGCCCAACACATAACACAGTTTTTCTTTACATCTGTGAAACAAGCCTGTGGATCATATTATATTTACAATGACATAGAATTATTTACAAAATTGTAAGCAGCTAGGTTGGCAGCCTTCAGAACTCTCCCCCTGCCCCCGGAGAACTCAAACTAGTTTTTTAAGTGACCCTTGAGAGCGTTGCGTGAGAGCGTTAGGTATATCTGGGTATACTTTACCCCATTTCCTGTCTTGAGAGCCCATCTACATTGGCATTGGTAATCCCACTACAGTGCTGCACTGACATATCATATGCTTGCATCCCTAGGCTCCACCTTAGCAACTTGGCATTTTGCTGGCTGGCTTGATGTAACCATGTTAGGGAATAGTGATCTGTAACTACAGTGAATTTCCTTCCATACAGATAAGGCTGAAGTTTCTGTAGTGCCCACACTATAGCTAGACATTCCTTTTCTACAGCTGCATAGCATTCCTCCAAGGGTTGGACCCTATGACTGAGATAAACCACTGGGTGCTCTTCTCTCTCTCTCTGAAGAAATCTGGCTAAGTACAGCCCCCACTCCATGGTTCAAAGCATTTACCTGCACAACAAATTATTTGCTGTAATCTGGACTGGCTAACACAGGGTTTCCTCCCAAAGCTTCTTTAAGGTTTTGGAATACCTGCTCACATGCTGGGGCCCACACTAATTTATTTGGCCTGTTTTTCCTTGTCAGGTCTGTGAGGAGAGCATCTGTGGTACTATAACTGGGGATGAAGTTTCTTTAGTACCCTGCTGTCCCTAAAAATGCCCTCACCTGCTTTTTGGTAACAGGTGGAGGCCATTTCTGAATGAATTCCACTTTGGCAGTTTCTGGCCTGATCTTACCACTCCCCACTGTATGTCCCAGGTAAGAGACCTCTGCCATACCCACCCAACATTTGTTGTTTTTTATGGTCAACCCTGCCCTCTGTAGTCTGCCCATTACCTCCCTGACATGCTGAAGGTGCTCTTGCCCGGAATGGCTGTAGATGGCAATATCATCTAGATAAGCAAAGGAGAACCCTCCTGCTCCTGCTAGGATATGATCTACCAGCCTCTGGAAAGTCACTGGGGCATTTTACATCCCAAAGGGCATCTTTGTGACCTCATACAAGCCAAAAGGAGTCACAAAGGCTGACGTCTCTCTAGCACTGGGAATCAAGGGCACCTGCCAGTTACTATTGGTAAGATCAGTGGTGGTAAGGACCCAGCTTCTCTAGGGCTTCATCTGTCCTAGGCATGGGGTAAGCATCTGACTCTGTGTGATTATTTAATTTCCTTTAGTCCACACAGAACCTGGTGCTGCAATCCTTGTTTGGCACTAGCACCACTGGGGAGGCCCAGGGACTGTTGGACTCCTGAATTACCCCTAGTTCCAACATTTCATAGGTTCAAAGGTTCATAGGTGTTTACTAGGCTAATGGTCCTGGAGCCTTTACAAGTCTAGCCCATAGAAGTGCCCTGGCATTGTGCCACCCGACATTAGTTCCCAGTGCCTCTATCAAGTAGAGCCACTGGAGTGATCCCCAGGATGAACTTTCTATTTCCCATCCACTCATCAAGATTTATCTTGAAGAAGGCCAGTGAGGTGCTTTGCTTGACATGTATGGGAAGTCTATTCCGGTCCAGAACATGGGCAGTCTCTGGGTTATGAACCTGTCCCTCCAGCATGTTCTGTTGATTGTAGTAATGAGGTTGAGGTCTCTGGAGCGTGTGGTGCGGATGGATTGGGATTTTTTTAAATGTAGCATTACTAACAGAGTTGGATCAGACATGGCTTTGTAAGTCAAGCAGAGATGGACTGTTAGTAGATGATATGAGACAGAGAATAGCTGGAGATTTTTGAGTATGTCCATGTAGGACATGTGTTTAAGGCCTAGGATCCTCTTCATGAGGCACTTTTGTGGTCTTTCCAGCTGTCCATGTGTCTAGTGAGGTACATGCCAAAAGTGGTATTATACTCGATGATTGGCCTAATGAGGGAAGAGTAGAGAGAGAGATGCTGACCTCTTCCTGGATGCAAAACTCTTGGTAATGAGATGTGCCACATAGAAGGACTCTTTGGCCATAGTGGCAATGTGGTGGTCAAAGGAGAAGTTGCTGTCAGCCTGTGTCCCCAGATTTCTTATAATGCCTTCAGTGGGCTCCCATCAATGTAGTAATTAGTGGGAACTGAATTTTTCCCAAAGGGGATGACGACACATTTTTTGGCATTAAGCTTAAGGCCATGTTTTTTACACCAGTCATTGGTCTCAGTGAGGCCTTTCTGTAGGATGTCTACAGCCCTTGAGGAGAATAATGGCTCCCAGCTTGCAATTGCCTGTGAACTTGGTCAGCCAGAGTCTCTCTGTGTTGGCCTGGACTTCTGAGAAGTAGATGCCAAACAGGAGAGGACCCAGGACCGATCCCTGTGGGACTCCACTTGTGACTGTTTGGCAGTCTGAGTTGGAGTCCGCTACTTTCACACTGAGAGTTTTATCTGTGAGCTAATTTGCAACCCACCTAGTGATATAGGGGTTGATGCCTAGTTTGGTGAGTTTATCAATAATTCTTGAGAGGGGAATGGTATCAAAGGCCTTGGCTAGATTGAGGTAGGCTGTATGAACTGCCTTGCCCTCATCCACAGCTCTAGTGACTGACTTAAAGAAGTTAGTCAGGTTGAGCAGGCATGATTTACCTTTTACAAAACCTAATTGCGTGGGATCTAGGGTTTGGAGATTCCCTGTATCCTTGTTAATTAGGTCCATGATGATGTGCTCCTTAGCTTTACATATCAGTCTCATCAGGCTAATGGGGTGATAATTCCCATGGCCTGTAGTCACTCCCCCTTTATGGAGATGGATGACTGTAGCAGTGCACCATTAAGTAGGGACAAAGCCTGAGGTGAGGCTGTGATTGAACAAGGCACAAAGATGTGGTGCCAGTTCACTTTGTAGTTTATATAGAATACATCCAGGGATACTGTCGGGTCCCATGGAAGCTGTATTCTTGGCCTTGGACAATGCAGCTTTAACCTGTGCTGCAGTAATGCTTGGTGCCTGATATTCCTCTGGTATTCTGATTGGTCCTTTAGGAGGGGAGAGAGGGGTAAAGTTTGAACTGAATCTGTCAGCCAATATGTTGGCAATATCTGCTGGCTTAGTACAGAAGGTACCACTGTGCAGTAACTCAGAGCAAACCTGGGTATTGCCGTGGAGATTCTTGATATAACTCTAGAAGGCTTTGTGATTGTTTTTAGTGTCTGCTACAATTCTGCCTTCATAGCTGGCTTTAGAGGTTTTGATGAGGGATATCAGCTTTTTATTGAGGCTAATAAGGGAGTTTTTCCAGTCTTGGGACTTCAACCTTTTCTGCAATAGTTTCTTCCTTCTGTTGTAATGTTTATTAATGGCAGGGGACCACCAGATCAGCTTCCTTTTTTGGAGGAGAGTGGCTTGGTTCTGTTGGGTATGGCTAGTTCCATGCATTTATGTACGTATTCATACAGTGCATTGGTGTATGATTTGGCAGTCATGCATTTATTTTCCATTGACATGGGTGCTGTGAAGTTAGTCACTTCTGTTTTTAGGAGCCCAAAGTCAGCTTTCGAGAAGTTTTTCATGGTGATTACCTTTGCAGGGGTGTGGGTGGGGTTAAGATGTGGATTTCCATGGTGATTAGTTTGTGGTCAGATTTAACCAGGGAGGAATTGGCTATTGGTGTAGAGCAACAGTTGTACATGTTAGTAATAACCTGGTCAAGGATGTTACTTCCTCTAGTGGGGGTAAGAATGAGCTGGTCCAAGCATTAGAACTGATGAATTCCAGGAAGAGTGGGGCTAGTGTATTGGTGCATGAGTAGTTTTCCCAGTTGATGGAGAGGTAAGTTGAAGTCACCTAGTATGAAAGTGTTGAGTTGGTCCCTAATAGTTTCCAGGGTGCTTAGGAACGTGGACTGAGAGTCTTGGGACATGGTTGGGGACCTATAGCAGGCTATGACCTGAATTGCTATCTTACTCAATATTAGTTGTACCTGAAGTATCTCTGATGCATTATGCTGGGCTACTAATCTGGAGGTGTGTGTATCTTTTATGAATATGGAAACACCATGCCTTTGGAGCTTTGGTCCTGTATCTCCTTGCTCTGAGTCTGTTTGACTCTCTTAGGCACCCTATAAGGGGAATGCCTAATAGGCCTTTGGGGTCCTGTATCCACCTAATGTTGCACCAGGTGGGTGCACTCTGGTTTCCCAGTTAACATAATCCCAAACTCCTGAAATACTGCTCAGATTTCTCAAACCTGGGTAAAAGATAGCTGCTGGGACATTTCTACCTCTTCCCCTGAGGTGTTAGTCCGAGCTTCACTGAGGAGATCAGTCACCAGATCTCTCTCAGACTCCTCCTGCAATCCACTGCAAATACTCAGCACAAGGGCCTCCCTATCATGGTAAGGTTTCATCATGTTAACATGGCACAATTTGTGTCCCTGCCTCCTGCCTAGCAGTTCCACCATGTAGTTAACATCATTTACCTTCCTTACCACTTTGTAGGGTCTCTCGCAAGCTCCTTGCAGCTTATTGTGTCTGGCAGGAATGAGAACCATTACCTCCTGCCCTATAGCATACTCTCTAGCTCAAGCATTCCTGTCATTCCGGACCTTTTTCTGCTGTTGGACTTCTGCCAGTTCCTCCTGGGCCAGTCCCATGAGTTCCCTGAGACTTCTCCTGAGGTTTAGAACATATGCCACAACACACTCCTTGTGAGATTCACACTCACCCTCCCACTCATTACGAATTAAGTCTAGAGGCCCCCTCACCCTATGCCCATACAACAACTCAAAGGGTGAAAAACCTGTGGATTCCTGGGGAACCTCTCTGTAAGAAAACAACAGATGGGGCAAATATTTGTCCCACTCACTCTTAAACTGGTCTGCAAATGCCAGTAGCATGGACTTGAGTGTAGAGTTTATCCCCTGAACAAGATCATTAGTCTGGGGATGGTAGGGGTGGTCTACAGGTGCTTCTCCCCACAGCACTTCCACAGACAAGCCAGCAGGTCTGACATGAAATTGGCATCTCTGCAGTCAGTATTTCTTTTGGGAAACCTACCCTGCTGAAAAACT
This sequence comes from Protopterus annectens, assembly GCF_019279795.1. NCBI lineage: Eukaryota > Metazoa > Chordata > Ceratodontiformes > Protopteridae > Protopterus > Protopterus annectens. The sequence continues at coordinate 265,159,615 of NC_056751.1, read as the reverse complement.
CTAACAAAGCATTTGGCACCTTTTCTGCCTCAATGGAGGACAATTCCACTGCCTCAGGATATCTTGTAGCATACTCCACTACCACTAGGATATACTTTTTCCCTGTGGAACTTGGGGTACTCAGAGGCCCCACAATATCTATAGCTAACCTCTGAAATGGCTCCTCAATCACAAGCAAAGACATCAAAGGAGCTTTCACCTTGTCTCCTACCTTGCCTACCTTTTGCTATTGCTCACAGGTCCTGCAGTACCCTGTTACATCTCTGAAAATCCTAGGCCAATAGAAGTTCTGCATAATATGTCTCTTTGTACATTTTATGCCCAAATGACCTGCAAAGGGAATATCATGGGATATGGCTCAAAGTGCCAGATAGTAGGCTCTAGGCACTACCAACTGCTGTACTTTCTCACCTTCTAGCCCTCCCTCAGGGGTCCACTCTCTGTACAGTAACCCTTTGTCCCAGTATACAGATTCCACCTTCCTTCAAGAATCAGCTGCCTCACTAGCTACCTGTCTCAGGCCTTGTAATGCAGCATCTGAGAGCTAAGCCTGTCTCAACTTTCTCTTTGTAACCCTTCCCAGCTCCCCTTCCACAGGAAATCTGGCATCCTCTGACAGTGGTGCCTCACAGTCAGCCTGGGTACTACTACTCACCTCTACCTTTGCAGTCACTCTGTCCAAGGAAACATCAGTACCAACAAGCAGCTGTGACTCACCTTCAGTCAAAATGCTACAGGGTAGCTCCATCCCTGAAGTAACCACCTCACCAGTTCTGGCTGTAAGTATGTGATCTGTCTGGGTCTCCCCCAGGCTACCAGACCCACATGCTTGTCTCCAAGCCTGACTGTGTGTAACTGCATAAACACATGGTACTGCCTCATAAAAATCCTTCCCTATCAGGACATCTGCAGGATGGTAGTTTGGCACCCTTGTTGTCTCAAGACAACCTACTATTGACATTTTGTCATTCCCACTTACTGGCTCCCTCATGTTTTGTTCCCCACCTTGCCTCTGTGAACATCTATATGCTACATGGCTCCACTGCTTGCATTCGAAACATTAAACCCTAGGTCCTGGACATGTACCTGGACTAGAGGCTTCCCCTGCTACTGGCAGATTATGTTGGGGCAGTCTGGGCTGCCCACCATGGGTTTCCTTAGATCCATGAGCAACACTGGGTGTCCCTTTTCTGTGCAGGGATGCCCTGCTTGCTAAGTATAGGTATCCCTTCTTCCCCAGCTCATCTACAGTAGCACATTGTCTATCAGCTAACCAGATCTTCATGTCCTCAGGCAAAGTGCTAAGGGCTTGTTCCCTCACCAAAAGGTCTGCCAGCCCTTCAAAAGTGGTTACCTGACATCCACTCACCCACCTATGAAAATAAGTGCTTAGTTCAGCAACATATTTACACACACTTTCATCTGCCTTGCGTCTATGCTCACAAAACTTTTTCCTATAAGCTTCAGGTGTTAGCTTAACAATTCAAGCAAACAATTCTTTACAGCATTATAATTTAAGAAATCATTGTTAGGCAGTTTGAAAGGTACATTTACAGCTTTACCATGGAGTAAGGGGGTCAGGAATCGTACCCAGAACCTTTGTTCAACATCATACTGTTTACATACCCTCTCAAACATATGAATGAAACTATCAAAATTATCCATCTCTGTAAACTGTGTAAGAAATTTGCTGACCTTTGTGCTTCTGGGGTTTGGTTACTCCCTTCCCCATTATCTCCATGACTCTGGTGAAGAGTCAGCGTCTCCTTTTCAAATTGCATCTGCCTCTCCTTCTCCTCAGCTTTCAGGCATAGCAGTTTCTCATTTTCTTCACTCTCTAGATGCCTCAGTCTTTCTGCTGCTTTGATTTCCAAACGCTTGACATCCAACTCAAGTCTCTTTAGCTCCAGATGGATTTTTTAGTCCTCTGCAGAAAGGTTGAGCTGTCCATTCTCTGAGTGTTTTACATCTACACAGCCAGTCTGATCGTCCTCCTGGTTGCTATTTTCTGATACAGCTGTAACCAAAACTGTAATCATGTCTGTTTTAGTCAGGTTTCTATACAGTCCTTAGCCTGGCACATCTCAGCCAACTGGCTCCTTGTCAGCTTACCATACTCCTCTGTTGACATGTTTGCCTGCTCTCCCTAACTAAGTTAACAAAAGAAATAACACAATTGTGATGTGAACTCTGAATGTTTACTGCATGGCTGATTTAGAGTACAAAAACACCTTCAGTGATCACTGTACACAAGCTACAGGAATTCACTATCCACACCACTACAAGACAATTAATATGTGATGTGGCTAACTAACCACTATCAAACAATTAATATTTGATGTGGATATCCCACCACTGCCAAATAATTAATATGTGAATCCCATGCACTGGCCCAGTATTCAAAGAGCCTCAGTCCTCACCACTAGCATCAGTGAGGGCCATCCACATTGAGAAGATAACAAGTACACACACACAGTAAAGTACAATTTCCCTTAAGAGCACACAGAGATCACAGACAGTCTGGGGCTGGTTTCTCCCTTTCTCTCCAGATCCCCAGTAAGAGTCCCCATTGGCACAGATATAGGGTACAGGTCTCAGCCAAGTGGTCAAGCCAAAACCTCCAGCACCCTCTTTGTCCAACCAGTGCTTTATGTCTCTGACCAAGTGCTGACACTTTTAGATTTGATTAATATACAAACACACAGACACTCCTGGGGAAGGCTGGCACAGGTTCTCCAGCTATGCCCCCTTCTGCCCAGACTATACAATAGTACCACCTGCCACCAACTATTCTTATCAGCTACTCTAAAGGCCCTTACCAAAGGGTGTCCAATTCTACTGTGAAATGTTACTGTTATCAAAATAGTAAGTCTGACTGAGCCTGGGAGGCTATTTAGGAGTGGCCTGTACAGTGTCACCAAATGCATGCAAATACTCTCAGAGCTTAAATTATTTCTACACAAAACAGCCACATTTGAAAGGTTTAACATATTTAATAATAAATAATAAAATCACAAGACAATACTTAAAAAATCAACGAACAGCACAGGAGCAAGCCAAGGCTGAAAAAGACAGTACACATCAATAATCATGCACCAAATTCAAGGTAACAGGCTCCACAGGAATCCAAAAAACAGCAGTTGTAAGAAATAGGCAAATTGATTTATTCAGAAATAAAACTGGCAAGCACTTTCACCCAACAGGGCTTCTTCAGACCAAATACATCTTTACTAATACAGCACAGCAAAATATACATCTGTTGAATTAATCAGCACTATGACATCACATCCTGTCCTTTAAAAATACATATGTATAAGACAAAAAAAAAAAAAAAAATATATATATATATATATATATATATATAGAGAGAGAGAGAGAGAGAGAGAGAGAGAACTATATACTAAGTTCAGCATTCTATAAAAACAGAATCAGATAAAAGCAATTAATTCAAAATAATTCTTATGAAAATAATAATGCGTCATATAAAAAATACATCATAAAAAATCTAATATAACTTTATATAAAGAATCATCTAACCTTTAATTTCCTATACTTTAACATGGGTTTGATAGGTATTTTATCATTCAAACCTGGTTTCTGATCAGTCTTCAGCCTAATAATCCACTTTGACTCACATTTTTCGGTATAGTTCCTGACATCTCCACCTCTATTACAAGGTGTGTTGACCTGTAAAACTAAGAACCTAAAACTGTGCTGTTCATTAGTATCAAGCACATGTTTGGACAGTGCATTCTTGGTGTATTTAATACATATATTATATGTATGTTCTCTGATTCTTTCACTTAACCTCCTGTCCGTCTTACCAACATAAAACGAGGAGAATACTGTGCAACTGGCCAAATATATAACATGTTCAAACTGACAGTCTGCTGTAAACCTTAAATTGAAAACATTTTGATGTAACTGGGTGTACAGAAGAGGTTGTGCTGTTTATGTATCCATAGAAACTACATCTATTACATGGTATAGTACCACACTGTGGGGGGTCTCTTAGGAAACTATTAAGGTCCTTCGGATAACACAGTAATCTGTGCAAATTCATCCTATTCCTATAAAGGAAGTGGGGTCTATCCCCTACCACCTCCCTAAGGTTGGGATCTACAGTAAGTACTCCTCAATTTTTATAAAAAAATATCTCTAATGCTATTAATGTCCTGTATGCAAAATAGGAACATCTTAACTTCTGTTTTCCGTATAGTCCCACTCTCAATACTATGATTCCTGGTACTGTCAACCCTACTCCTGTTAGCAAAATAGGGGCAAGCAATACCTTCCCTCAATAAATCAAGCCCTTCAAAACCTACCAGCACTTCTTCCAACTTATAGGACCTGTCAATTAGTCTATCTTTCAGATTTAATAGCTCACATTCAAACCCTTCATTCGTGGGATTAAGTCATGAGGCACGCATAGCTTGTCCTCTAATTACTTTATTAAACACAAAACTAGGGTGCATACTATCTCTGTGTAAAAGTGTATTCTTATGACATGATTTTCTATATATATCTGTGTTTAGTAACCCATTCGCTAACCTTTCTATATATACATCCAGAAAAGAAATCCATGACTCTGACTTTTCTATAGTAAATTTTAAATAATGCGTAAGTGAGTATTTCATCAAAGAAATTTTGAAATTCCATATCATTACCTGTCCACAAAAGAAACAGGTCATCCACAAAACGAGTATAAAATATCATGTGCCTCTTAAAACTGGCTAAGGGGAACAGCTTCTCCTTCTCCCAATTTGCCATCACCAGATTGGCATAGCTATTGGCACACGAAGTGCCCAGCTAGACTAATCTGGCTATATTTCTACCTATCTCTAAAATAAATCACTGTTCAAAATTCTACTTACAGAGCAAAGGCAAAGTGCTGGTGAGCTGATTTGTTCAGGTTCAGAACAAAATACAAAATGCAATGCTTTCTTTCTCAGATAGTCCTTAAATTGATAATACACATTACTGCTGAGTCATTTCAGATTACATCATTCTTGACACTTCTGCTTAGGTTTCCCAGGCTCACAGAACATAAAATTTAACCTTGCTTTGTAATCTGCACCTGCCAGGAAATCACAGCAATAAAAGACACTTTATATGTGAAATCTAGTAATTATCTATGTCTTTAAACAATAGAAAGAATTTCCAGCTGCAGACATCCTGTCTCCGGGCTTGGAATCGCACACAGTTGTAAAATTCATTACTTATTAGCTTTCTTCCAGCAGTGTGCACTCTGATTACATTTCTGAAGCTCAACACATAATACAGTTTCCTTATATTTGTGAAACAAGCCTGTGGATCATATTAATATTTACATTGACATAAAATTATTTACAAAATTCTATCTAGCTAGGATGTCAGCCTTCACATCCTGTCATACATTACCCCTGCCAGTTGGCTGCAGCCCCTCAGATCCTAGCTTTGATCTCTTCATTCAAACTTTCATTCTCCTCCACCACCTATCACTGATACTTGAAGCTGTTAAATCTATTCTACTATTTCTTCTCCTATTTCACTGTTCAGCTTCGTCTGATTTCCTCCATTTGCTGTCATTGCAACTGTCTTATCTGTACTCAGATTAATTTCATGTGCCTTCAGTTTTGCATTCCATTCCTCTAGCCTTTGTTTTTGTTGAAGTTCTTGCAGTCTTCCTGTAATGCCACATTGTCTGCATACAGCAAATTTGTTAACTGTCCCTTCTAACCTGTTCGCTGAGGTCGCCCATCTTCAGTATAAACAACAATGGACTCAGAACTGAATCCTTATGCACACCCACTCCCATTTGGATCCCTCTGTGAGAAGAAATACTGTTTTTTCTTGAATCACTTGGTCCTTTTACACTAATTCTATCAATGTTTCTGGGACTTCAGATTGCTGTAGGACTGCCCAAATCAGCTTTCTTGGGATCTTGTCATATGCTTTCTCAGGTCTATGTTAAATCATTGAATGCTTAAAAAAAGAATGCTGATTTATCGAACCCATGTAAGTGAAAGCCTACAATCTCGAATGCTTAGAACAGCGATTTTTCCAAGGGAAAATAAATCACTGTTCCACAAAAAAAAAATAAAATAAAAACTGTAAAACATTACATAAAGTGGGGAGCTTCACCCCACCCCCACCCCCCTTCTTAAATATGCCAACTACGAGATTGCACTACAGTCACGAAAGTGGCAAAGTAACGGAAGCGTCCAAGCAATTTCTTTCCCAGGGAAGGAATTTGCTTATATACCGTTTTGCTATTTTTCCTTTTCATGCTTTCAAGTTCGATCAAGACACATTTGAAAGAATGCATCTTCAATCATTTAATATGAACCCTCTTTTTCCAACTCTAGGAATGCCAAGTTTGACTCTTTCTTGATTTCTAGCTTCTTCTCAGCTGTTTATCTCACTGCAAATGTCAGGTTGGTTGTGTTTCATTCTGATCTGAATCTGAACTGCTCATCTCCCATTTTATTGCTCAAAGTTGTGGAAGTCCCCTTTGTTCTTGTACACTGACACTAGTATGCTTACTCTCCAGTCATATGGAATATGCCTTTCTCTCCACACTGCTATGAGTACCCTCAGAAGCCATTTCTGCCCTATCTCACCCAACATCTTGATCACATCTGTTGTGACCTCATCTGAACTTGCTTTCTGTTGGGCTCCTCCTCTTCTCCCATCATAGGCTGTGCCTGGGGCAGTGCAGTTTCTGTAGAGTTTTCTTCACTCAGAAGCTGCTTAAAGCACTCCTTCCATCTGCCTTTAATTTCCTGTGGGCTGGCGATCAGGTTATGCTGGCATCCATTACGATGAGTATCTGACTGTCTTCTTTAACTTTCTGCCTTTGCCTTGCAAGCTGATAGAGTTTCTTTGTGACATCTGCTGAGTCACTTTCCAGAAGCTGGTAGAGTGCTCTTAATGTCTTGTTCTTTGTGATTGTAACTCCTCTCTCAGCCTCTTTGTTAGCCAACCAGTATTCTTTCTTAACCTGATCCATTTTTTTTCAGTATGCCACTTTTTCCTACACTCCTTTCTTTTGATGGTTTCATAGACTTCTGCATTCCACCATCAGCTTTTTTTATGTACCCTATTTCCATACCTGGCTCACCTGCATATCTGCTGTTTTGAAATGTTGCCATTCTTCTTCATCTCCACCTATTCACTCTTCTTCTTGAGGTGCTAAAGCCATAAGTAATTCCTTAAACTCTTATGGTTTCTTTCCAGTCAACTTCTAGTCTTCAGCCTAGTTTCTGTTGACCTTAGGGCTTTCTCTGATTACTGCTTGCAGCTGATTGTGGCAACCAGTGGTTTATGCTGTGGGCTGACTGTTTCACTGGGGATGACTTTGCAGTTACTATTTCTACTCCTGTGCTTCTTCCTCACTTGGAGGAAGTCTACCTGAGTTGCATGATGTCCACTCTTGTATATAATCTTGTGACAGTATCTTTTGATGAACTATCATCCACCATTGGCAACCATCAAGCCATTTACCAGACAGAAGTCTAGAATAGCCTCACCAAATCAGTCCTCATATCCTGTTCTGTCTGCCCTGATATGTGCATTCAGGTCTCCTATTATAAACACCAACTCATGTTGTCCTACTTTATCTAGTAGGTCCTGCAAATGCTGTCTGAATGCACTGTTTTCCTCACTATCACACTCCTGCTATGGGGCTTCATCTGAGATTATGAATAGTGCCTTATCTTTACACTGCAATCTGATTATCATGAGTCATCATTAATTCTGATGACATCCCTTGCTATCTTCTGAAGCTTCTCCCTCACCACAATTCCCACACCATTTCTAGTTTGTCCTCCTCCTGTGTATAGACTATGGACCTCAAGCCAAATAACTTTGCTACACTGCCCTTCCCTTGTGAATTCTAGCTACATAGGATGTCCAGCTTTTACCTTATCATCATGGTCATCCACTTCCAAGCTTCATCATGTCAATGAACCTTCACTGAGTGTAGCAATTCTTAGTTCATGATTGGCAGGATCATTGGTTTTATGTTCAGTTTTTGCTCAACAGAACTATGGATGCAGCTTACTGACCCAGGGCTGCTGAGCTTTATGTGGCTGGCACACACTGGCCAATAGGGACACATTCACCACTCTAACCATTAGTGTAGGTCGGAGTAGGCCAGGTCCTGAACGAACGTATCACCTGTAAATACCCATACCTTTTTTGGTGATATTAGCTGTGATAGATAAGATTTGATATTCTGAAAGTGATATTTCATTTCTAAATATGGTAACCACTTCTGTCTGAAATGATCAACTAAGAACGAACATTTTATAGGTTCAGGGATTAGTACTAGGCTAATTGCCTTTGTGGATCATTTTAAGCCTAGCCAATTACCCTATGTGAGAATCAAACCCTGCAATTTGTGTCTAGAAAGTAAACACTGTAACCATTACGCCAACCTCCCATGCTTACTTTTTGAAATAGAAAAGAAAGGCATTTAACAACTAGTAGATAAGCATCAGTCCACAGATTGTTTTTCTGGTGATTTCTGCATGTAACAAGTTTAACGATACACCTTATTGCATTTTGTTACATATCTTGAGGGAATTTTTCTTAGTATTTCATAGTACTGTCTGATGTAGACATAGATACTGTAACAGATGTTTCAGGCCACACTTTGCAACATGCTAAGTGTATGTTTGGCGTGATATATAAGAAATATCAGTATCATTTAACATAGTTACCCAGTCTGCATACCTTCATTTTTAAAAGACGTATCATTTTCTTTTCTAAGGGCCTGTCTTAATTTTGTCTAATGTGCTCACCAAAATGTACCTTTGCAAAGACCTGTAGTATAAACTTAGGCAAACAGTCAAATTAAGAGTCTTTTGTTTAACTTTGGCAAGAAATACAATCCAGTTAGCTGCGCAGTAGTTTACAAGGAATTGCTCATTTGTACTTAAATGGCAGCTTCTGCACATGGCTTGGTGGTCTAATAAGAATGGTGGACATGCGGCTTTAAACATATTCGACACAATGGAGGACATGTGGCTTTAAACATATTTGACATACTCGAAGACATGGGGCTTTAAACACATTTGACCATCTTTGTTTTGACCTTTTGGAAGATGCTACTGATTTTAACTGCAGCAAGTGTACTTCATACAGGGAACATAACCTGCTGTATTCAATTAGTGAACAAGTTTGGAGCAAAACACATAATGATGAGTAAACTGACTTGTCTTCATAGTCATAAAAGAGCAACAGGTGTCATGGTGTCTTTATAGACAGGATTCTGAACATCTAATGATATTGAATCAACTCTAAATTTGTGTAAAATATGAATGAATAATGCATGTGAAGTATATAGAAGAATTGTTTCTTAGAAATGCAGGCATCTTTCACAGACTAAAGCCTCCCATTACTTCATTCATCTTTTAGTTTATCACTGCTGTCAAAAATTACACGATAACAGACTTAATGAATGTCTTGTGCACAATGTACTGGAAAGATAACATATGTTGTACTGTACTATTTATGAAGATGCAGAAGACATCAGAGTTTCGTCAAAACATTTCACCTGCAGTTTATATTAACTTCAAACCCAGCAGTGTGTGACACACCTGTCTGCTTGTCACTTATCATTTCTACAACTTTATGAAATATTGTTCGTTCCATAGTCATGCCTTATATGTTGACAACAAATTGTAAAGAAAATTCTATTGCCCTTTTGTCTTAAGCATAAATGCCAAGTATATTACATCTTTAGAATTAACTTAAGATGGGCATTTTGAATTTTGATTATATGAACTATGCATGCTTTTAAAATTTTGGTCTCTTCACTCTCAGCTTCAATGTTGTGCACAAGCAGGTCACATCTGTTTAAATCAAGGCTCATCAAAAGAAATCTGTGTACAGTTTGATGAATGTTATCAGTAAACTACATATAGACAAACTGCTGCCGGCAACGTATCTCTCCAGAGAAAAACAACAGTTTTTGCAATCTTTTCTGTAGTCAAATTGCTGAATCACAGAATGCTGAATGATGCAATAACAGTATGTCACCAAGCAGTATATTACTTTTCAGTCCACATATTTTTGCAAACTCAGAAGTATTTAAACTTATTTAACCATGTAACACAGTCCCCCGGATTCAGCAAGCCCTGCACAGTGTGCAGGACTAGTGCAGGAGCTCCAGCAGGCAATATGTCTGCCGTGCGATCCAGGAATAAGCTGTAGGGATGTGCACAAGCACTCCTGCACTAGTCCTGCACGGACTCACCTCCTGTATGCAAATTACCCCATTTGAGGAGAAATCCATGCAAATGAGGTGAATTTGTGATCCAGGAAGCTGGAAACCAGCCGTACAGGACTAGTGTAATCTGCAGAAATGTACTCCGCCAGTAACGGAGTACATTTCTGCAAACTACAAAATGGAGCCATGACAGCTCCAAATAAAGGGTGGATATTAAGTAGAAAGCATGCCAATGCCCAAATATAAGGCCATTGGTGTGGAAAACAGTTGCAAAAATAAAAAAAATCAACTTTTTTTTCCCAGTCTCGGTGCAGGGCAGCAGTGAGCAAATGGGATCGGGTGAAAAATAAGAAAAAAAAACAAAAATAAGCATTCTAACAAAAATCACTATTTTTCCATTATAGTCAATGGCAGGCAGAAGACTACATGGATAATGAATAGTGGTTGCTAAGGGGGGAGGCTCAGTGTGGGACATGTAACTAATCATCAGCAGGCAATTCTATGCAAATAAGAGGAATGATACTGAATCCCAGATTTCCCCTGCAAACTAGGCAGCACCCACCAGTATAAGAGCAGGAATAGCTTGGTGCAAGCCTAGGAGTTAGCTGACATCATAGAAGCGTGTGTCAAACATAATGTAAGTGGACTGGAGACCTGTGGCACGGGTTTGCCCTTAGCTTAGCAGAGCTAAGCAAGGGTGTGTGTCTGAGGCTGCCTAACACTCTTTACATTGCCTAAGCACACTGCACACCAGGTTTTAAAGGAAAAAAGAATAGGAAAAAGCAGCTCTGTGCACATTTGAGCACTGTGTTTGTGCGGTGTGCCCCCAGGCTTAAACAGGAAGGCAATGGGAAGGGAAAACAGCAGTAGGAAGGTAATCAGGGAGAACTAGCATAGCTGGCAAGTGAAATATATCAGAATCAGCCAATTCACAGGCAGCAGACCAGCCCAGCTCAGAACACTACTGTAAACTATGCAAACACATTTCCCTCTGTTTTTTTCCCACATACTCTACACCACCAGTGTATACAAGTGGGGAACTTTTAACAAACAAAAACAACAAAATGATAAGGGCTGCAGCAGCTATCAGAAATCAGCACGTGGAAGAGGCTGAGGGTGATGAGGATGAGAATGCTGTTGACCAACCCACAGTTAGGAGAGAGAGAAGGGTGTACAGACCCAGGGTAACCTACCAGGGGCTACATGAGCTAGAGATAGAGGAGCGCTATAGGGTGGACAGTGACCTCCTACAGCAAATTGTTGAGCTATGCCGGCCACACCTGACACACAGAACTAACAGAGGGGAACCCATCCCAGTGGATACCAAGGTATGTGTAGGCCTAGGAATACTAGCCACAGGTAACTCCCAAAGCCCAACTGGGGATATCATGGGGATCTCACAAGCATCAGCATCCCGGGTATTCCACCAGTTCCTGGATGCCATGACAGCACATGCCGATGATCACATATATTTTCTCAACACCCATGAGGTGTTGGCCAGCGATATGCATCTCTTCCTCCAAATAGCAGAATACCCTGAGATGGTGGGTGCTATAGACTGCACGTACATATGCATCAAAGCACCACCCAGTGAGCGGGGTAGGGTCTACATCAACCACAAGGGCTTCACCTCCATCAACTGCCAAGTTGTGTGCAATGCCCAGGGCATTATAATGAATGTGTGTGTTGGCTGACCTAGAAGTTATCACGATTCCCACATCTATTATCTGACACAGCTGTACCAGAAATTTGCCAATGGGGACCTCCCTTACGGTCACTTAGTGGGGGATGCTGATTATGCACTGGAGCCATGGCTGATGACACCCATCAGAAAAGCACACACACCCGAACAAGAACTCCATAATGAGGCACACACACAGACCAGAATCATAATAGAGCGTGTGTTTGGGATGCTCAAGTCACAGTTCCGGTGCCTGGGCACATCCAGTGGAGCCTTGCAGTACTCACCAGCTATATGTACCCAAATTGTTATTGTATGTGCCATGCTATACAATATGATCTTGTGGGAACAGCTGCAGCAGAAACAGCATGAGGCAGGGCCACACAGCCCCCCACCAATGCTAAGGCCTGCATAGGCACAGAGTGACTCGAAGGAGGAACAACCTGAGCCTGTCCCAGTAGGCAGATGGAGGTGTTCCCAGTATGCACTGACCTTGGCAAAGAGACAATGCATAGCACATACACTGATAGAGTAGGGACACAGGGAATGACACCTCTCTCCAACTCACACATACAGTAAAAGGGATGCCAAACATGACACTACCTGTGCTCAACCATGTATAGAGAGTGTACTATGTGCATCCAACATAGGCAGCCCCCAGCACCATCCTCAATATTGGCACACCCACAAGGTAAGTCACTCTCCTTACCAATTGCCGACTGGAATAGTATGTGTTGTTACTTGTATCTGTGGTATGGATGTGAGCATGCAAGGGAATTGGGTGGCTGAATGGTATGTCAGCAGATAGCAGACACCTATAGTGGCACCATGAGATCTGTAACAAATACTGGTGTCAGCATAGTAGCCAGTACTACATATGGTGACAAAACCCACTGCAGGAAATGTGCTGGGCCACATGTGTGTCCATATGACTCACACATGCCAGTCAGGGAGGTTCACATACTCAACAACAGTCTCAGCCAGCTGGACAGGTGTAGACAAACACAAATAAAGGCTGTGCTAAGGCCTCTAAATGATGGTTATGGGTAACCTCCCCCCACAGGGCTACACAGACAGACTACATCAGGTCAGGCAATGGGATGTTAATTCTGAAGGGTAGGAAGTCAGAAACTAATATGTAGGTCAATCAAATCTAAGACCTGTAGTACACTGATATGCCTCTAGTCAGCATGACTTGTTAAATACCACTGTCTTTCTAGTTGCCCGCCTCTTATGTTAATCTGACCATATATCTCATTTATCTCTACTTTCACTGGCTTATGTGAGTAATCACAAAACCATCACTTTTGAAATCCCACCCCTTCAATTATTTAAATTTATTGGCCATCCTACAGTATTTCATAGTACCAAAATACAAAAGTGACCACCCCTTTCAGTCCATCTTGCTGTTTTAAAAATAGTAACTCTCCACTAAACCTTAACTTTTTAAACAGGTAAAACTCAAGTTACCTACTTTCACATCTAACTTCTCTAGTGCACACTGCAGAGTGCATTCTTTTCAATTTTACCTTTAAGCATCCCTGTGACTAGCACTTTCTCTAATACCTGCTGGAAAGCACTAGGAAACCTTAAACTCATACAAACACTGCACTCTCCTTGTTAATAAGGAGAAATTAATAGTAGGCACTAAACAGCCTATAATTGCAAAGTACCTTGCTAAGGAAACAGCTCCTATACTTTACAAAGAAAAGAAAAAAAGCCCCAAACCAGGCATGTCCAAGGGTCAGCTTCCAGTGATTTCTCCTGTCCACCTGGTGAATCTGGGCATACTGGGGCAATGCAGCAATTGCCTCATGTACACAGACAACCCTCTCCTCCTACCACCCAACACTACAACCTGTGAGAGATGCACTTATATAGCCAAAATGGAAGCAAAGCTCTCTCCACCCAAGATTGTGCTAAACAGTCAAGAGGAGAAGGTTAACACCCACACTACACCTCAAGCAACACATAGCCCTTCTAAACCCGCACCACCAACACCCACATATAGCAACACTAAATCCACATATGCAGAGGCCCTTAACTGTAACCTGCCCAAGCAACAAAGACCTCTGAAGCTGAAACGCAAACAAACACCAATCACAACCAATGTGTCACATAGTTCACAACATCAGTGTGCCACCCAGCAACAGCCCCTAAGGCAAGACAATGTACCTAACACTTTAGTCATAGGTGACTCTATAGTCCGGCACACTGATGTCCCTCTCACCAGGTTGAATAAGGAGAAAGTTACAGTCAGCTGCCTGTCGGGTGCCAGGATCCGCCACATAACGCATGCACTCAAGTCACTCCACAACAAGTACAAATATGACTCTGTCATTGTCCATGTTGGAGTGAATGACTTGAGACGAACCTCCCTGGACTACATGAAAAGAGACATGGAAGCGCTCTCGGATCATGTGGCCTAGGCAGGTATGACCCTAGCCCTGAGTAGCATCCTGCCTTTGCCCAGAATGATACCACAATATAAGGATAAAATGATTGACTTCAACAATTGGCTAAGCTTATGGTGTCATTCAAAGGGGATCCAGTATCTGTCTGCCTGGGATGACATGATTGACAGACCATGATGCTTTGCCAGAGATGGTCTGCACCTGTCGCCCCTGGGATTCAGGTTACTGGCTAAGGTTCTTGCCACCCCTATAGTGCCTTTTTTAGGCAAACTTCAAAGGACAAAACTACCACCATAACAGGTACAAGCATGCAAAATCTGAAGGTAATGCTACTCAATGCTAGAAGTCTAAACCTCAAAATGCACTCTCTCGAGGCACTCCTAAAAATGGAGAACATCGATATCTGTGCAGTAACTGAGACCTGGTTCAAGGCTCCAGAGAGCACCCCTGCAATACCAGGCTACAACTCTTACCACACTTTTCGGCCACCAAACCAGGACCGAAACACTAAAGATGGAGGAGTGTCAATATTCACCAAGGATATTCACACCACCAGGCTAGTTGGCCAACACAATGTGTCTGAAATTCTCCAAGTGCAACTAACACTAGGTAAGACTGCAATCCAAATTGTAGCTTGCTACAGATCCCCACCATACCCCAAGATTCTCACTACACCTTTCTAAACATACTGGAAAATATTAAGATAGAACCAAACACCCTAATACTGGGTGATTTTAACTACCCTGACATTAACTGGGAAAACCACTCATGTCCCAACACCTTTGCTAACGGTTCTTGGAATTCATAAATTCCAACGCCCTGGATCAACTAATCCATAGTCCCACCAGGGGCTCCAATATCCTAGACCTGGTCATTACCAACATGGGAAATCAATGCTCCATACCTATGGTCACCCCCTCGTTAGTCAGGTCTGACCATAAGCTAATCACCCTTAACATCCACATCCCACCCCCCAGTAAAGAAACCACCATAAAAAACTTCTCTAAAGCCAACTTCATGCTTCTCAAGTCAGAAGTGACAAACTTCATGACACCCATGCAGACGGGAACTGAAAGTTCAACTGCTGAATCCTACACTACGGCACTGTACGAGCACATCCACTCATGCATGAATCGTGCCATCCCAAATAGAACCAAAATGCTCTCATCCAAAAAAAGGAAGCCAATCTGGTGGTCCCCTGCCATAAACAAACTTTACAACAAAAGGAAGAAACTTTTGCAGAAAAGAGGAAAATCCCAGGATGCCAAAAACTCCTTAATAGCCTCAGTAAGAAACTGAGATGCCTCATAAAATCCTCCAAAGCTAGTTACGAAAATAAAATTGCCAAAGATTCTAAAGACAACCACAAAGCATTCTATAATTATGTCAAGAATCTAAATGGCAATGCTCAGATCTGCTCTGAGCTAAAACAGAATGGCATTAAATATACTGATCCAAAGGATATTGCCAATATCCTGGCAGATCGATTCAGTGCCAACTTCACCCCCCTCTCACCCCTAAATGGCCCATCTCAATACCGGAAGATTGCCAAATTCCAGTAATAATGGCCACACAGGTACAAAACGCACTCTCTAAAGCCAAGAATACAGCATCCATGGGACCAGATGACATCCCGGGCTGTGTACTACATGAACTACAATATGAACTGGCACCTCACCTAAGTGTCATGTTTAATCATAGCCTCACCTCAGGTTTCGTGCCCACTGAGTGGCGTAGAGCTATAGTTATCCCAATCCACAAGGGGGGATCCACCTTGGATCCCGGAAACTACCGTCCCATCAGTCTGACAAGCCTTATCTGCAAGGCCATGGAGTGTATTATCATGGAACTTATAAACAAAGACATTGGCAACCTTCAAACACTGGACCCCACCCAGTTTGGGTTTGTGAAGGGCCGATCTTGTCTCCTGAACCTGATTGACTTCTTTGAATCAGTCTCCAGAGCCATGGACAAGGGTAAGGTGGTCCACACAGCCTATCTAGACCTTGCCAAGGCCTTTGACACCATCCCCCACTCTGGAATCATAGATAAACTTACTAAGTTGGGCATTAATCCCTATGTCACTCAATGGGTTGCTAAATGGCTAAAAGTAGCCGACTCCAAATCCAGCTCCAGACAAGTGACAAGTGGAGTACCTCAGGGTTCAGTCCTGGGGCCGCTCTTGTTTGGCATCTACTTCTCTGAAGTACAGGTCAACACTAAGGGACTCTGGCTAACAAAGTTTGCAGATGACTGCAAACTGGGAGCCATTATTGAATCCCCAAATGATGTGGATACTCTACAAAAGGGCCTTACAGAAACAGATGCTTGGTGCCAGAGCCATGGGCTCAAGCTCAATGCCAAGAAATGTATTGTTATCCCTTTGGGAAAAACATGTATCCATGAATTACCATATAGGTGGCAGTACACTAAACACAGAAAGTGTGATAAGAGACTTAGGGACACAGGTGGACAGTGGTCTCACCTTCGATAACCACATCGCCACAGCAGTCAGGAAATCCTTCTATGTGGCACACCTCATCACGAAGGGCTTTTCATCCAGAAAAAGGAGGTCATTGTCCCACTGTACTCATCCCTCATTAGACCCATTATAGAATACAATGCCCCATTTGGTATGTACCTCTCAAGACATCTGCAACAACTGGAAAGGCCTCAGAAATACCTCACTAAAAGAATCACAGGCCTAAAGCAGATGCCCTATGCTGACCGCCTTAAAAAACTCCAGCTATACTCTGTCGCATATCGTCTACTCAGAGGCAATCTCTGCTTAACATACAAGGCCATGTCAAACCCAGAGCTGTTGGACATGCTACACTTAAAGAAATCCCAATCCCTCAGAGCTACATGCTCCAGGGATCTAAACCTTGTCATCACAATAAACAAAACATGTTGGAGGGATAGGTTCCTGACCCAGAGACTCCCCAGACTCTGGAATAGATTGCCCATACATGTCAAGCAGAGTGCCTCTTTGGACCTCTTCAAGAGGAACCTTGACGATTGGATGGGAGAAAGGAAATTCACCCCAGGGATCACGTCAGTCACCCTGCTAGACAGGGGTCCAGGAAAGTAAATAATGTGGGAAGAAATATTCAGGGAATTGTTATGGCTAGGCTTGTATAGGCCCTAGGGCTGATAGCCTAGTACTAACCTATGAACCTATGATAGGTTAGAATGCAGACTGAAATGGAGTACCTGACATACTAGTACAGTCATAGCAAATGTGTACAAGTGTCAGGTGTGCTACCCAATCCTGTGTAGAAATGTAGAAATAGTCAGGTGTGCCCCCAAGCCTGTGTCAAAATGTAGAAACAGTTAGGTGTGCTCCCCCATCCTATGTAGAAATGTAGTAACAGTCAGGTGTGCCCCCCAATCCTGTGTAGAAATGTAGAAACAGTCAGGTGTGCCCCCCAATCCTATGTAGAAATGTAGAAACAGTCAGGTGTGCCTCCTCCCCCAATACAGCATAGAAATGTAGTAATGGTCAGGTGTGCCCCCCCCCAATTCTGTGTAGAAATGTAGAAACAGTCAGGTGTGCCCCCTCCCCCAATCCTGCGTAGAAATGTAGAAACAGTCAGGTGTGCCCCACAACCCTACTTAGAAATGTAGTAACAGTCAGGTGTGCCCCCCAAAGCCTATTTAGAAATGTAGTAATGGTTTGGTGTGCCCCCCAATCCAATGTACACACATCGTAACAGGTGTCCCCCCCCAAATCCTACGTAAAAATGTAGTAACATGTATGTGCAGGTATAATAGCAGTAGAGCACAGATGTCCAGAGGTGGCCAAGGTAGCAGGATAGATTGTAGCATTTGTACAATATGCAGGCATGTCTGTGTTAGGTTGGTGTGTGTTTCATATTGTGTGAGAGTGGTCAGTATGTATGCATGTTGAGGTATGACCTGGTGGCCATTGCCCAGTACTGCTGATGACAGGGCCAAGTTCTCAAAACTGCAGTGCCAAAGACAATTCCCACCAGTATAACACATGCTAGCAGTAAGCCATTGTAAATGTATGTTGGTAATATGTGTCACCATCAGAAAGATTGACATGGCATGGCTGTTGGGTTAGATATACAATCAGTACACAGGGGAAAGTACCCCAGGCATGCAGTATATAATGTGTAACTGTGAAATGGACACAGCCTTGGAATTGTACATACAGGTATGTACCACATTATCTGGGCCTGTAGTAGGGTATGCCGGTGTCATCTGCCTGAACACTTGCAGATCACAAAGGTGGAAGGACTGATGTATTGGGAAACAACTGATGTACCTGCACATGCCAGCATAACTGGAATGCCCCATGCATATCTGTGCATCAGATGCAAGTAATGTCCATAGCACACATGCACCCAGCTCACCCAAACACCACCCACAGGTACCTCTCTGGTTGTATCCCTGCTGTTGGGAATGGGTACAATATGACCCCCACCTGTATATGGCAATAGTGAAAGAATGCAGCATGCAGCACAGGTGTCCCATGCAAGTCTGTCCCTAGCTGTAGGTAGCACCCTGGCAGCATCCAGACCACCTAATCAATACTGATAGAAAGTATTGGCCTGAACACCTAGCACACCTATCCTGTCACCCCAGGGGAATATACTGTATGGCGGTCTGGGACTGTAGGACTGACAGAATGCAACAGCCTGCCACAGCTGGCCAGCATCACCACCAAATGGCCTACAGGCCTCTGCCAAAGGCCAGTGTCTCACACATACTGCCAATGCATGTTAAGTCATGGACACCCAAATAACATAACACACTCCACATAAGCCATATACAGGGCCATGTGGACAAACCACAGTAACATGTCCACCATGTCCCACTGCATGAACTGTGGACCAACACCAAAACAGAGCTGTGATGAGGTGATAACCTTAGAGAAAGTATCAGAGAATGTATGCATAATGCATGGCAGAGGATAGAATAATAGAGGGGGATGGGAGCATGGGCAGCAGGGAATGTGCAAGGTCCGACACACAGCTGTGTGCACATACTATCCCTGGCTGCAAACACATAAATGGGTGGCTACAAACCTGCCCATACACCACAATAGGGGTAATGTCCTGACTCATGGCCCCTGCCTCTGGGTAACCTGTGTGAATCTCTACAGCTATGAGGTATTGCCACAGCAACATAAGGCCATACAGTCATGTCGATGGATATACAAGTATGGGATCCTCTGCCAGTACTGTACCAAGGTGCTGAACTGGATACACAGACCCAGCAGCAAGTGTCTGCGGATCCCCCTCCAGAATGGTATAACTTACCATGAATATGTAGGCATCTGCCCACAATACCGGACACAGCTGCATTCATCCTTGTTCCCCAGGACATCACTGTGAGCAAGAATGCCCACCTGACAGTACTTGAGGACATAAAACATCACAGTGTATAACAGTACACATGTCTGAATATCTCTGTTAACACCAGTACCATGTAGCAGAAGCAGCACAGACACAATCACCTACAGTACACACTATTCCTTGCACATTCTGTCCCCATATTGCCAAATGATCTACTGATACCCTGCAGAAACAATTTGTTACCTGTAGGTGTACAACACAAAGGTCTGCACTGGAGTACGAACTACCTGGAATGGATCCACATATTAAATACAAAAAGGGCATACTGGGCATGCTCACACACTTAAACAAATGAAGCCGATGTCTGCAAACAACAGTGGACCATACATATCTGACAGTTGCAGATGTTAGTGCATATACTCCTCAGTATGCCCCAGTCATGCTTTGCACACACACTGGATCAGAATACAGGCATATATCCAAGGACAACACACTATAATAAGCCAAAAGTAGACATACATAGATGTGTGGAAGAGAGTGACTGTGAAAAAGAGCCATCCATCATGAGGCCTGTCCCACCCAGTACACAGCCAAATGGCTACAACCACAGGATGTGTAAATGTCACTCAGTGTAGAAATTAGCCACTGGTATCCTTCAGCATTACAGACTATGTGGTGCAATTGCTAGCTGTGCAACATGACTGTACAAGGCAGTCATCATCTAGCAGCTGTATACACGTACCTGCAGAATATAACCCTGCCAACCTCAAGATGAATGGGTTATGGCCCATACACACACACTGCCCTCTCCAAGCCTGCTGATGTCATCCACTCTGAAATACACCTTTGGGAATGGAGTAGCCCAGTAATCTCTGTGGCGCATCCCAAAACTGCATAATGCTGTAGTGTGATAAACTAGTTAGGTAGGAGTTCTATTCCCAGACATGGCAACTGTGTGTGTGTCTCTCTGTCTGTGTATGGGGCAATGCTTTTTAGGCTAGTTACACTCATTACAATTGAAATGCCCTACTTTGGCAATGCTGCTGATGTCATTCCCTGTGAAATACACCTTTGGGAAAGGTATAACCCAGTAATCATTGTGGTGTGACCTATAAGTGTGTACTGCTGTAGTGTGATAAACTAGTTAGGTAGGAGTTCTAATCCCAGACATGGCAACTGTGTGTGTGTGTGTGTGTGTGTGTGTGTGTGTGTGTGTGTGTGTTTGTGTCTCTGTCTGTGTAGGGAGAAATGTTTTTTAGGCTACTCACACTCACTACAATTCAAATGCCCTACTTTGGCAAGGCTGCTGATGTCATTCACTGTGAAATACACCTTTGGGAATGGTATAACCTAGTAATCACTGTGGTGCATCCTATAACTGTGTACTGCTGTAGTATGATAGACTAGTTAGGTAGGAGTTCTAATCCCAGATATAGCAACTGTGTGTGTGCGTGTGTGTGTGTGTGTGTGTGTGTGTGTGTGTGTGTGTGTGTAGGGAGCAATGATTTTTAGGCTAGTCACACTCACTACAATTCAAATGTCCTACTTTGGCAAGGCTGCTGATGTCATTCACTGTGAAATACACCTTTGGGAAATATGTAGCCCAGTAATGTCCGTGGTGCATTCTATAACTGCATAATGTTGTAGTGTGATAAACTAATTAGGTAGGAGTTCTAATCCCAGACATGGCGTGTGTCTGTGTGTGTGTGTGTGTGTGTGTGTGTGTGTGTGTGTGTGTGTGTGTGTGTGTGTGTGTGTGTGTGTGTGTGTGTGTGTGTTTGTCATTCATATACTGTGTGGAAGTGGCTGTGAATGTGTAACAACTGGACTCATTGTGGAGTGGGGTTTGCAAATTTCTTATATGGTGGCCCTAGTATATGTCACAATGTCCACCTTACAGGGATAACAGATGTGAAATAGCCGAGCAGCTGGGGTGCCAATCCATACCCATACATGTGACATCAAGACCTGCTGAACAAAGTTAGCAACTCTTGTATTACCCAGAGAACACTCTCAATCCATGTCTCATACTCAAACACACTTGCCTAGGCAACAACTGCTATGTTGTTAGTGCCCTGCATATTGCCCACAGATAGTAACCATGGTGTGATTGCAGTGGACTACAGACAGTGCACCTTCACTATGTTCCCCACTGGACACCTGCAACACCTGTGATGCCATCAAATGTGACCCACAAAGGACATACCATGCCTTAAATACATGCCCTGTATAGAAAGATGCAACTGACACCAGGGAATACCTGTATCATGCTATCAATATAACTGCAGGGTCAACCTGCTGTCCATTACCAGTTCCCACCACATGAGGCCAGGACTGGCACATCTGATGATATCAATCAGTGTACACAACATGGGCCAGACACCCCAGGTACAGTTCCACATGTCACTGTACATGCATGTGGGATGTGTGCACATCCCAGACACTGTCCATGTCATGGACTAAAGAACACATACATGGCAAACAATGCACAGCAATGGCCACACACAATAGTTACCCAGGTGACTGGATGATGAATACAATATCCACCTGTGTGGGCCAATCCAGGCACTATACCCCTGAGCCACACTGTAGACCATTGTCATGTGGCCTGATGCCAAGGTATACCCATCACCTAGCATTGTATAGCCGTCTGGCACAGTCAACCACTACACTCCCATGAAGCAATGCACCCATGCATGTCAGTACTGGCACCCTATGTCTGTGTGTGTGGTGTATGATGCTTATGACCACATTTGCATTCACTACAACCCCCATTGACATACGGAAGCATGCGGTCTGATGTCAGACACCTCCACAACCCCTTTGCCTATATAACCTCTGGATAACCCCTGTGGTGCTTGTGATACCTGCATAGTACTGTATTGTGGCAAACTAAGTAGTAAGAAGTTGTATTCCTGACCCTGCCAAGTGTGTCAATGTGTGTGGGTACCTGAGAGAGTGTGGTTGTGTTAATGCTGACAACTGTTCATGTGGACAGGCACGTGTACTACACCTACCGTATAGCTACCATATCACTATTGCAGATGTCACTCACCATCACATATATGTTTGGAGAGCTCCTCAACATGTAACCTATGTGGCACATCCAATAACTGCATAAACATGTGATAGCAATACATACTCAGTCAGGTAGGTGTGTGACATAAACATGCTTAAGTTTTACTCTCCCACCCCTCCATGACTTATCTGTCCCTCTGTCTGCCTCTCTCACTCACTCTCTGGTGGATGTGGAGACTTACACCTGCTTTGCTGAGGAAGCAGCATGTGTTTTGTAAGTGATGCTCATGATCAGCTGATGGCGTCTGCACGAATTGTAGCCCTCCTCTAGCTGATTGCATGTGGAACACCTGTGGTAACATTCCCATAGCAAATTGCATGGAAACACACTTCAATATCTAGGAACATCATGTTGGTGTTGGGCCTTTTCATTCACTGTGAGCAGGACCTAGATCTATTGTTTGGCAAACAGCATCACAGATGGATTGCGGATTTACCTCTAACAATAAACACCATGGAAACAGGCCAACACACAGGAGGGCGATGTGCCTGACATAACTACAGAATGTAAGTGTTGCTATTCTGCATTTGGAGTAATGTTGGTTTAACAGGGTGTGTGTGGATATGGCTGTTCTACATGTTTTAATACCTGTCATGACAGTGCTATGTTTCTGAGGAAACCCCCATCATGTAGGGTCATCTGCAGACTGGGCAGTGTGTGGTGCCTTTTATTTCTTGTGTTACCCACAGGGCACCTATCTGTGAACTGCAGAAGCATAGTGTGAGGATTGCAGACAGTACATCGTGCAGACATGAGAGTTACTGACCTCATATCCCTCATAGGACATATGTCGCAACAAACCCTGTTACAACAGTAAATGTATGAGGTTATCACAGCAACATGTCAATATTGGCCCTGTGTTTGTGCCTTCAGCCACAACTCTGTCAATGTGTACATATGTCATGCAGTAAGAGATGCATGTGTCTTGTATACCATACTTTATTGACATCATATCTGATAACAAGCCAGAGGATATCAAACTGCAACACATGTTATGTATAGTAGGGGTTCTCTTTGAGCACATAACCTAGGCATACTGTGGTTGTGTGTACAGTACTGAGGTCTGTGTACATATGGTGATTGTCAACAGTGTGTGTATTGTGAAGATGTACCTTGGCCTGTATACAGACTGTGGTAGATGTCATTGTTCTTGGTCCTGTTCTATCTGATGTTACATGCTGCTCCACTATATGTTACCCTATCAGCTTACATGTTTGTAGGGCCAAACACACACTTATCCCATACAACAGACAGGCATTGGACCACACTGTTTAGTGGCCCAGTATATGTAGGGTTAGTATGTGAGTGGCACATATGAGGATGGTGTTGATCAGATATACTGTAATATTATGCTAGCTGCCATATGTGGCTCTGGCTGTGTTCACATTGGTTGTGGTTATGCACTTTCATGCATGTGCCTGTTACTCTGTGCTGTGACAGGTCTGTAGAGCCTGCTATATATGCAGGTACATGTGTATTCCCCCATAAGAAATGTAGGCCAGTGTTGTGGCAGTCTGCCTGTAGCCTGCACAGTGCTTTGTTACATGCCTAGCAGCTTAGTGTACTTACCCAGTGTGATGTTATGTGCCAGATGTACTGTTGCCAGGCCACCATAACAGTCATGTATGTCAGACAAAGCAGTGGGATGCTGTACAGATGTATGTCACTAACTAGTGGGTAGTATGTGGGCCATGGCACCTCTGTACCAGCGGTTATTATGTGTCAGGACAGACAGGGGTGGTTGAATGCATAACGTATAGGACCAACTGTATATTAGTATTTACGTGTTATACCCATCTACATGGTTAACATCCACATTGTCAGGCTTGGTCCACATGTCTTGCACTAAGGTGTTTTGTGTATACCTCTGGACTGACCAGAGGGTGTCAGACTGTCCATATTTATTGGCCATATCTCTGCTGTACTCCACAGGATCATTACTGTGCTAGCAGTGATACTGTACTA
>NC_056751.1:265104936-265132436 GCF_019279795.1 Protopterus annectens | reverse complement strand
TTCCATAGCGAGTTGTGACTGCTGCTCTATGGGACATTACATGTACCCTGTTAAGCTCCTCTCCATACCGGCTACACGAGCCATGCAGTACCATCACAACAGTGTTGTACAAATGGGTTGATAAGCATGGGATACCCAAGTGTTCTGGTAAGTGTGTGCATGTGTACATGTCCGTTTATCTGTAGGGTACAGAATTCCAAGGCCACATGCTCCTATTACAATACCTATTGCCAGATGGTAGTACAGATAGTGTTGTTGCTGCCCATCAGTGAGGCATGACAATGCAACACCCTGCTATGCATGTGGCATGTGCATTCGATGCATATCCCTATAGTACCACTATTGGGAACTACAATGGTTGTATCGCAGTTGTGGCCAATGTGTGATGGTGGTTATTTCATAGTGTCATCATGGGTTTCAGGGAGTACAATATCCACTGGGGGATGAGGGTGCTGTGTACACTGTCATTACACCAAGGTACACCCGGTATATGTCCCATGTACCACATTATGTTTACCACTGTCACCATCAATCATACAGGTAACTGATACCACATCCCAGGCCAGTTATGCATGTGCTGTGTGCAGCCTACCTGTAACACACTGGACACATGGTCAAGTTGGTTAGCAGCAATAGGCCCTGGTCTCTCAGATGTGTGTCTGCCTGTTATGTGTCTGTTAATGTGTATATGAAGGTAGGTCACACTATGTATTGTCCATATACACCCATTACATCCCCCATTAGCATACTGTACATATCTGGGGATGTTCTGCATGTAACATGTAACCTGGGACACACCTCACTCTAAACGCTGTATGGTGTGGGCAATGGAAGCCACACACTTCAGTATCACTACATACCTAGGTAGGGGTCTAGTCCCAGTGTTGTCAAGTAACAGAGTGTGTGTATGTGGATGGGTCTACATCAGATTGCAGATTATACACACCCCAGCGGGTCACCTCTCCATGTGGCACAGGCAATAACTGTTATACTAACCTATGACATATGTTCAACTGTACCCCAGATGTGTCACTGCCATGGTGTCACCACAGTGCCATACCGCATTGTGGAATATGACTGCAGACCATCCTCATGCTGACACACATACACCTACAACACAAAAGGATAACATTATAGAGACCACAATCAACCAGTGTTACTAACAGCTATAATGCATCATTGCTGGATGGCTACACTACCTGACATATATGCATTACACTTTACTCCTTACATGTTACACTGCGGTACTGTGGTACATTGTAGTAGAGTCACTGTGTACATCAGAACCTTATTAGCCTGTCCCTGCATTGATGGTATGGATGACAGGGATGTGGCACAGGTATCATCATATGCACAGGGTGTGTTGTTGGTTTGCCAGAGGCAGAGGGTGGACCATACATTTCACACCATGTGTGTGGGTGAGGGGTATACTGAGTTGAACTGGGCATGGTGATGTGGTGTGTGTAGGTATGGGGTTGCCCTAGGTATGTTTGTATAGTGTGTGAGTATGCATGCACACAGTTCTGCCATGTGGCTGCCCTACACATGTGTTTATGGACAGCTGCAGACCATACCCGGCAGGGTGTGCAGTTCACTGCCTCCAGTCATGGATACGTGGACTGTGCCTGCCAGGGGTTCCATGGGCACATCCAGGTACAGGCAACGATGTGCTACTCTCAACTGATGATGACAAATGTCCGCTGGTACCTGGTCCCTCCTGGGACTGGCCAGGACCACATGGTTGTAGCCTGCTGTGGTATGGTGTGAACATTGCCCCCTTCACTGCCGGGGCTGGTACTTCTACTATGGGACCCCCTTGGTGTCCTAGCACATCCACATTGACTGCCAGCTGTTGGTGTTGCTGGCCTATGTCCACGTGGCCGTGGCCGCACCAAACCACACATTCAAGCACAGACATACCACGGTCAATGCGGGCCATCATCTCACCAGACCATCTATCCATGAGCTTAGTATAAGCATGGATGGCACCAGGCAGTTCATGGAAGTTGTCGCTTGCAGATGTGAGAGCAGCTCTCTGCAGCCTCAGGTCCTGTCTGGTGTAACGTTCCATATGTGCCTGCACCACCATGACAGCCAGAGACATGCGCCTCCTGGGACCAGCTATGTCACCTCTGCCAGGGGCATGATGTCCAGCAGCCCTACCACTAGAACCCTGGGACATCTGCCTATGTGGTGCCCTGCCAGACATCCAGCTATGCCTGCTGTGACCAGACACAATAGGCATGGTTACCACACTTTCCTTTGCACTGCCACCAAATGCCAGCTGCCCCTCAGCTATGGCCACTGGTGATGGGGTATGAATAGGCACTGAAACTGTGTGCGGGGTTGGGGTGGCTAAAAGGGGGATGTCAAATGATGGCGCTGTTTTGGCCCCTGTCAACCCCACCTGTGCCTTAACAGTACTAGCATCATTTTCGGTGTCTGTATGGATACCAACGTCAGATTGCATGCAGGAGGGACCCTGACCTATCTCGCCACCTGTGGGGGAAATCAATAAATGCACTTTAAAACCTGGACAGCATTGCCTAACAGTACACACACACACACATACACACACACACACACACACACACACACACACACACACACGCACACGCACACACACACACACACACACACACACACACACACACACACACACACATACACACTACCATAATACCTACCTATCTGTGACTTTACAGACAGTCCCATGTATATTTCCATGTGTTCCCCATCCTGCATTACACTTGGTAACATACACACATTGATACCACTCATTAACATATTAGTCCTCTAAATGCCTAGACAAGTGATCACAACACAAACCCTGTTACTACATTACCTGCCTGACCTGTGTGTAGTGGTTTTAGATGGCCTCACTGCTGTCATTCAGTGTTCACCCTGTGTATGTCCGGACGTCATGAGCATGGTCTCTTTATGTGTGGACTACTATGTTCACTCCATATTATCATGCACTGGTGTGTCATGTGTATGTATTGCTCAGTACATGCCAGATATGCTACCCAATCAGTCTATCATGTGACAACTTATATATGGATACTCTCCCTGGTGTTGACTAGTACTTCCCCAATGCATCTGTAGTGCTGCATATGTGGGTTGTAGGTCACCTCTCTGCTGAATGCGATATTAAGGGTATGCCTGGTGTCTACCTTCCCTCTCAATGCCTGTTCCATGCTACAGACCTTATTATACTATCAGTTTTCCTGTGATTACATATATGACAAGTATTCCTGATGTGTAATGTGGCAGTCCATGTTCATGTACTGCATGATCCCAAAGGGAGGTACTGCTGTATGCACACCCCACAATCACACATGTGCATACATGGCCACCCACACAAACACACACATGCACATATATGCATCCTACATCATCAATCTCCCTACACTTCACCAGAGTGACCCTACAGACAAACTAACTACCCAACAGGATGCACACACACACACACACACACACACACACACACACACACACACACACACACACACATACAGGTGAGGTTGCACAATGATAGTACACACAGTCCTCCTATTACCCATCTGTCAAAATGCATAACATATGGAGCACAACAGCATGCAGTGCAGCTATAGTCAGTCTATGCTAGCAACAATATACATGTGTGTGATGCATGTGCTGTGTCACTAGGTGATGCCCCTTCCCCTGGATACCGCTGCACCCATGTACACAGTATTGCTGTGCACCTGTTCTGCATCCTGCCATGTACTGTGTACCACACCTCACAAATGTACAACCAATTGCTGTGTCAGTTATGTCAGGTTTAATGCTCACAGCCCCTATGTTTTTCAGTAACACATGCCTGGGATGATGTGTGGACAGATATCATTTGTGAATGCCTGCTGTCTGATTTACAGCTCTCAACATTAGCGGACCATGTATGACCAATCCAATACTCTTACACTGACAGCCATCATTGCATACCATGGCTATGGGGAGTGTACACACCCTTTTTGATATGACACACCCATCCTTGATCTGCCATGGGACCACATCACTGCATATCTTAACAGTACACGAGCCCGATATGTGACATATGTCCTGTACTTTTACATGCAGTGTCTACAGAATGTGATAGGTGTGCTGATGCTGACCGTGATGCATACACTCTGTGTAGGCATATGTGCGCACACCTTTATCATGACAGTTTGTCACACCTCTTGTTATGTGTACTACAGCAGTCACTATTCCTGGCATGGCTATACTAGCGTGGGCCATCTGCATTTGCCAGTGTATGTTCAGTCTGCCCTACAAATGTCCCCCTAATCAACATGACTTCAAGGTCTACTCATGTGCACATCCCTTAGTGTTCACACACTGCCAACACTATTGCTGTGGGCGTAGGGTTACGTCTGCCACAGTTCCTGAACTTGACTATGTACAGGTACAGCCATTCATAGCATCCTTAGGATCCCTGCTGCAGTGCACTGGTGTGTCATGCTGACACCCCTCTCCTTCAGCCTTTTTGCAGATGCATGACAATAAGGCCTACACAAGTGTTACTTTGCAGTGTCCCATACACTGAACACCACATGTAACAGCCTAGTCCCAGCTGATAATGTGGACCACAGTAATGCCTTATGCCATAGTATAACTCTGCAACAGTTGCCATTGTCCTACAGGTATATACACTGGTGTTGTACTGTGTATGGGTGATGTTCCAAACATATCCCTACTGTAGGCCATGTTTCCCACCATTATGTTACTCCCTGTGGACACATTCTGCAGTTACAGGATGTTAGTTATTATGCATCATGGTCACCCCTGTGATGCCATGCATTTAACAGCAACAATTCGTTCACATGTACAGCATGCATTTTGGGTAGCTGCATTAGATGTATGCATGGAATATACCATCACCATTACATGCTCAGAGTATTGGTAAGCATCTACATAAACCATACTCACCAGATACAGCCTGCTGCCTTGATGGTATCCTGGAGGGACCTACATAGAAGGTGAGAGATGCAAAGTCAGTGGCCACACTTGTGGTATTGCTACAAGGTAGGTGCAGCATTACAATACATCAACAGTACATGTCCACAATACTACCACATATGCACATCTGTTTATCACTATAATGCAGCAACAAAATATATCTATGACATGTCAGATATGCATGATCTACCTGTACAGATGCAGATGTATATGCAACAGTAGTCTACTGATGTGCCCTGTGGCCTTACCTGTAGGCTCCTCGTCTGGTGTCTGGGTGGCATCCACCCCCACAAAGGTGTCCGGTGGGTGGTGGGTGTGCAGACAGGCAGGTGCCATGAGGCTAGCTAGGAGCTCCTCCACACATGTCAGGAGGGTATGGATAGCATGCCCCCCCCTGTGTTGAGATGATCGCTGGACTGCAACAGCATGCCAATGGGCATTGCGAAGCAGGTCAGAACAATAATGACGGACCGGCTCATAACTGCGGTTGTGCAGCCGACATCATTGACCCTGTGGACTAGGTCATTTCACAGGGTGGTTTGCTACAGCTGATCATGGGAGGCCCAGCCAAACAAGACTAGGTAGTGCTGTAAGAGGTCATTCAGCAGAATTTCATTTTCAGCTGCTGTGTACACTGGCAGCCTTCCATGGGACATCGTGCCTGAAAGACATAAAGATGGACACAGGTGTGAGCAGGTCATGCAGCAAGGTTACCAAAGTTCTTAATACACATCACTGTCATATCACTACCATATCAGCGACAACAAACTGTGCACACAACTCAATAGGTATAGCTACAGCATACCTACCAGTGGGGCAGATATTGTACTGTACCATGCATTGTGCAATGTGTTTGTAGCCATGTTCCCTGTGTGGAGTGGACACTATCATTGCTGGCTTGTTACAGACTATTCACCTGCATGCCATTGCCAGAGCCACAATGGTTCCATATATGCCTGTGGTATGCTTGCTATGTGCTTGCTGCACATCTGACATCTGTGTTATTGGGGTTATCTATGCATGCTGTTGGACATGTTCCGGGATTGTGCAGATTATTACTACTGATGTATGTTCTATAACAGTGACACAATAGCATGTATATGTACTATTGGCCAGCAGAACTACCTCTCCAAACTCATCTGCCCATGTTAACAGGCCACATCACATGTCTGACCCACCCTGGGGCCTCCTCATGTACTAGTCCAACAATACCGTCAGGTGCAACCAACTCAGTGAGTGTTGTCTCCCCCCCCTGGGGGCACACACAGACATGTTCCTGTCCCCTGAGGTAAGGTCCTGAGGTAAGGTCTGTTCCACAACGGGCATATGTGGGATGTACTACATTACCTTGAGGCACCCCGTACACATTTACAGGGCCCACATGCTCCTCCTGCTCAGCCTCCAGGCCAGGTACCTTCAGGACGTGGACTGATTTTGTGAGTATCAGTGGGTGGGAGGCTTGTTCCCATTGTGTCCATATTGGGGCCCATGGAGCATCCACATCACAGACCAGACACACACCATCCAGGGTGTTTACCCACTACGTGTCACAAATTACTCCTGTAGGCTGTCCTCTATATCTACCAACCCTGACCACCTCCACAACTATGCCTGTCATACTTCCCCATATTCCCATTCCATACTTCACAAACAAGGGTAATGTGGTCCCAACAAGGGGTTAAATGTGACATACCCATCCATGTTGCACACACTGACAGCTGTAGATAGCTGTGTGCATTGCTATGTGTGCTGTTTCTTCATACATAGCATGCAGCACTGTGGTAGTAATATAGGGGACATGTATTTACATATATATATGTTTGTGTGTGTGTTTGTATATATGTAGACATGTGCATATAGGTATATATCTATATATGTGTAGATATACATATATATATATATATATATATATATATATGATGTTGTATATATGTGTTCATATAAATGTCTACACATGGGTATATGTATATTTGTGGACATAAATGTATATATATATATATATATATATATATATATGTATACACATATGCATACCTATATGTGGGGTACATTCAGACATCAGGTCCACAATCTCACAACACCTTCCTGCACAGCTGCACTGTTCTGCCTTGCTACAACACAGACAAATGCCACATATGGATATAGCCTGACATTGGGGGGTATATGTAGGGCCAGATTGCAGGTAACCTTATTACAGACCTATGGCATTCCTACATGCGATAACACAGGTTAACCTGAGTATCCTGCAAGAGGTGGGCTGTAGTACCCACATGTCCCTTTTTATAGCATTACTTCCACCACCAGCTATTGGCCACATAATATACATACTTCCCATTACACAACACACACTATGGTGGCTTACATCTTATCAGTCAGTGCTGCTCTGCACGGTTCAGGGGTATGGCCCACTACCCATAGGGATGGACTCTATTGTCCTTAGCAGTTGTTCAGCTGATCACCATTGCAGCAACAACACCTGAAGGCATATATAAATCATTCCATATCATCTATACCATTATTATGGACCAAGTGCTATGGTCAATTACATACATATATAGTTCATGTATCTGTTCTAGGAATGCAGTCTCTTCTGGATGGTTTGCTTGTTTTTTTTTTCTGTGCCTTACATGCACACTCTCTCTCTTTCTCTCTCTCTCTCACTTTCAGTCTCTCTCCAGTAAATGGAATGAGCTGCCTTGCATAGATTGCAGCATGGAATTTGTAGGTGATGCACATGATCAGGTGATGGCCTCTGCATGAATCATTGTCCTCCACTTGCTACCTGCATGCAGCATGCTGAGTAGTACTTCCAATTACCACTGTCATGGCAACCAACTACTATAAATCCCTACATCATGTAGGCATGTTCCCTTTACCTTTATTGTATGATGGACATCCTTCCTGTGTGTGGGCAGCAGTGTTACAGACCGCAGGTAGCAATACCTCTTACAGGAGAACCTGCACGCTCAGGCCAGCTACATATTTGTAGGAGGTTCCAGAACTACATACAGAGTGTGAGTAGTGTTGTTGTATGCATTGTATAGCACCAGTGTTACAGGGTTTGGGTGTACATACTAGTTTAACTTGGAATGCAGCCTGTCTGCATAGCTCTCACCTGTGGGCCTATCCATTTGATGGCCAGAGGTGTGCCTATTATGTTTTGTGTGTCCACCACACAGGTCTTGTGTCAGATATATCACTGGCAGTGTGTGTGTTGAGTGCTATCAGTACATGGCTACATCCATTTCTGTTTCTAACTTCATATTCCTGACTAGGAGTATGTTGCAGACTATCCTGTAACACCAGCAACTTGCTTAGTGTATGACAATGGTTTTACACACATGGGCCTGTGTTCCAGCCTCTGTCCTGCACCTACATACCAGGCTTTGTACATATGACATTCTGTCAGGGGTATGTAGTGGACTGTGAGTATGTCATGCTGCCATTCCTGCCATTAGTCCACTGCTGTTGTGTCCCCCACACATACTGTGGGGTTTGGTCCATATATGTGTGGGCTTCACCTACACAATACATGTGTGCTCTTATGCACTCCAGAGGCCAGTGTATGTAACAGTGGTATATGGCCCTGTATTATTGAGTCTGGGGAGGATGCACCATAACTAACCTAGGCTGTTACAACATGTGGACTATCAGGGGTAAGCTGCCTTAAGGCATCTGGATGTACATTACCATACAATTCACCTTGGGTAAATGCAGGCCTACTGCCTCCTGCCATACAAGCTGTTCTGTTTGTCAATTTGATTATGATGGTGTCAGTTATGCCTTGTTATGTAACAGATACATCCCGTTGTGTCAACTGAGGTCTTTAACCCCTAGGGATTGTGTACAGAGTGTACATAGAGGGGGTGGCTCATACAGTGTCCAGCTGGTAAGGTGGTAACTGTAGGCATAGTGGCTGTTCTGTATTGTGTGCACCTTCTACATATGTATCTTCCTATACATATCTCTCTGTGTGAATGTGTAGTTACATATATATCTATATATATGTGTGTGTGTGTGTGTGTATATATATATATATATATATATATATATATATATATATATAATACATATATATATATATAT
The DNA here is from genome assembly GCF_019279795.1 of Protopterus annectens. NCBI lineage: Eukaryota > Metazoa > Chordata > Ceratodontiformes > Protopteridae > Protopterus > Protopterus annectens. Next base: position 265,123,373 of record NC_056751.1, on the reverse strand, counting down.
ATATATATATATATATATATATATATATATTTTATATCTGTATCTGCATATATGTGTCTGTGTATATGTATCCTAGGAATGCTGTTGCTTCCACATTGTAAATTTCCTATGGTAGCCAGACTGTACTGCATGATATGTTACTGATACCAGCCTGACATCATACAGGTGAGATGGAGTACTGATAACATCTTGTGCCCATGTTGTGTCAGGTCCTGGTTATGGGATCTGCAACAGTTGGTACTGTATTGCAGGGCAGATGTGTTTGGCTATGGGGGGGTATCTATACGTAGAAGACGTATGTTGTTTGGGCCCCCTCATCCCAATAACGATCCATGTGGACATATATATTTTTGTTATGTTCCCATTTTTATCTACAGATGTATGTCTGTATATACCTATATAGATATATATTTATGCTTACATATATATATTGCTGTATTTATATATATATATATATATATAAATTGTATATATATATATATATATATATATATATATATATACACATACATACATACATATAGATGTAGACATATATATCTATAGATGTATGCATATGTCTGTATATATGTTTATATATATATATATATATATATATATATATATATATATATATATATATTGATATTTATATATTTATATCTACATATATATATATATATATATATATATATATATATATATATATATATACACACACACACACACACACACACACACACACACACACACACACACACACACACACACACACACACACACACACACACACACACACACACACACAAACACACACACATCTGCATGTTGAAATACATTTCCTATACTGTTGAGTAACTGGGCTGGATGATTTGTTTGTGAAAACATCAGGGTTATGTGTAGCTGACATGGCTTAGTGGTAAATCACTTTGGCTATGGTGCACATATTCCTGGGTTGGAGCATTGCAAAGGCTGTTTATTTTGTTACTGGGCAGAAGATACAGAGTGATTAAGGCACTTTTAAGCAGTTGTAAGCAGGTTTGCATGGGTTTGCACGGAGGTAAGCACTACTAACTTCTGGTTAGTTTCTTATACTCATTTAGCTTCTAAACTGCTTAACCTGTGTAGGCGTTGCTTACCCCCACGCAAACAAGCATAAACCCACTTACTGCTGCTTAAAAGTGCTTACTCCTGCTTACCCTCTTGCTAATTTCTTTAAAAAAAAAGAAAAAAGGGTTGATAGGAAAGTGGTGAAAAAGGGGCATAAAAGTGGGAAAGACAGTGGGGAAAATAGCTAGGGATGTGCAGGTGGGTATAGGAAAGATCCATAGCTGCCCATTTCTTCTACAGCAACAGCTGTGCATATACACTGACTTTGGAGGTAGATTTGGACACTCAAACCCCCTGAGAGAGGGGTGAGGATATCAGTAATATGTTGTGATGCCAATTAGACCAGATTACATGTGTCCAGTGGACACGTGCAAAATGGACAGCTATGTATGGGGTGATATTTTTTTGGGGAACAGGTTGCCCTTTTTTTTCAGGTGAGAGTGGGATGTTGGGGAGGGATAGTAGGTATATTTGGGGAGGTAGGTTGGGTAGGTTAACAGATGAGACAAACAAGGTGCATACAAAGGCAGTATATGACAAATGTGGGGGGTAAACACCTTGATGGGGCTGTTGGGAAATCTGAAGCCCATAAGCCCCCTAGTGAAAACAGTGGGACTGAAATCACCACCCATGGGCAGTCACCACTGCACCTTCACAGCCCAGAAGGTGGCTGTGCTGGGGGCTGAGTTGGAGAGCCATGCCGATCCTCTAGTTGTGACATGCAGCCCTTGAGCTTGTGTAGAAGATCTCCAAACTGCTGATTGAGCTATCTATGCACCATGACCTGGACCTGGTGATGGGTGACCATGCTCGCTCCAAGGGGGGGGGCAAGCCCCATCCCCTGAGGTGGTTCCACCCGAAGGTGGTGCAGGACCAATGGACAAGGAGGTCCCGGGTTGGGTCCCAGATGTGCTGGTGCCCGGTGCCATGGCCAGCTAAGGTGGGACAGGTGCATCCGCTGGGACCCGCATTCCCATGTGTGCTATGGTGTTTATGGTGTATCAACATATGTGGGTTAGTAATAGTCAACAAATTCCAGGGTTAGGTATAACAGCATGCATAGATATTCCCATTAACTCAGACACCAGATATGGAACAGTTGCATAGCAAACGGGACACATGCATATATGGGACTACAGTGGTAATAACAACAGCATGCAGGTACATTGATAGCACAATGCCACCAATGTTGGAGTATTTCAGCATAGCACATCCATATAAACAGACTTAAATAATTATCAACCAATAGGACATATGTCACAACATAACACTGGAGTCATCACGTACCAGTTGAGGTGGTTATTTAGTGTATTGTTGGAGGTATGGTGGGGGGATGTCAATTAACAACTAGTATACTCCTGTAGTTTGCATTGCTTTCCTAGTCAGCGCTGTTATCTGTACCTTACAAGTATTACTACACTACCCTATTGCCTTAGTTTGGACAGTGATATGGCTGTTGACATCTTTATACATGAACTGGTTTTACCTGCAGTATACACCTCTTACCTGGTATACCTGTGGAGGAATTGTTTAACACTAACTGTTTCTACACATACTCCCAGATTCCAGGTTGTTGTTATGCACATACCTGTCCATCTCTTTTTGCACAGACTCTGGCCATGTCTTGACCACATGCAGGTGAACCGGGACATATGTAGACTATTGCCCTCTTCAACCTTTAGTGACCTACAACACTCTTATACAGGGTTTCCTACACAGTTATATTATGTAGCACAGTGTGGATGACAGTGATCAGGGATACCTTATTATTCAGAGCAACTGCAACACTCACAATTCCATACAATACCAGAGTAAACAGTACCAGTACAGGGTATCAAGCTTTTATTTCTCGGCACAGTGTTCATATCTGATGTACCTGTGGGAGCAATGTTTGTTAGCACTACCTGAATGTTGCCACACTAAGCTAGTATTATGCACATACATTTCACTCTGTTACTGTACATACTCTGGTCACAGCTTGATAACATGGGGGTGTAGATAGGACATACTTGGCTTATTACTGTCATAACAGTTTGGGGAGTTGCTAGACTGACAGGTTTGTTCTTGTAGATGTGTGACAATCAGTTGCATTTCTTGCTTGCTGCCTATACATTTGGGATCGTCCCACTGATTTCACAGGGGGGACAGAGTGATCGGCAGCAGATAGGGGCCAATTTACTGGACATTCTGAACATATCTGTACAGTTGTGGGGTATGATTCTGTATGCAGACTACTACCACTCCCAGGATTTGAGCCATGGCTGTGTGTGCTAAAAAATACAACAGTTCACGTCTCAGTTGCGTGTGCTATTTGGATTTTGTTGTCTGTCTTTTCACTGTTTTCTGTCTATGTCTCTCTCAGTTGTATTAAATAACCTCTGGGGGTTACACCAGTCATATACAGACATTCCTACACATTCTATTTATGTTGCACAGTGTGGGTAACAGTGCTTAATACAACAGTACTATTAAGTGATTGCAAATCAACATTATCATAGGATGCCAGAGTATACACATGCAGTCCAGCAGTTAGTCCTTTATTGTCAGGCTATTATGCTTTTATTTACATACAAACTATATGAGACTCTTCCTAAAATATTCTCTGGTGTATACAGTACTTGCCTTAAACAATACAGGTTTTATACTGGCAATTAACTTACTAATGCTTTTAGATTTATTTCCTATAACAGTACATGCAAGAGTATTACTAACCTGCCTCATGTTGCAACCTCTGCAGGTGACATCCATGGGCCTCCTGGTTCACGGCCCACTCAATTGCCGCTGTGAAGGACATAAGAGGAATATTTAGCCATACCTATCCATAATATACATGAGCTGGCAATTATTAAACAGATAGTGGAGTGATACTTACACACAGCTGGGACAACCCCTTCCATCCCAGCCTCTTGTATCCACTGATCCAAGAGATCCCTCTTATGCCACTTCAGGTCAGCATAGTGATGCCTGACCTGCTCACCAGTTCAAGGTATGCCAGTGCCTCTGGTGAGGTCATGGGTGAGACAGTCCCAGGCTTCTGCCTTATATTGGGACCCCTGGTACTGGCCCTGCATCAGTGGATGTTCATGGTCTTTGAAAAGGAGTCCTGCCATGACTCTGGACTCCAGGATGCACCAGCACTGTGCCTGAAAGCACACTCCCTCTCCCCTTTCTGCCATGGTGCCTGCAAGGAGAAGCTACAACCAGTTATGAGATGTATTCCCACCTGTTGGGTTTAAGTAGGGCTGAATTCCCTCACTTTGCCATGCGTGGCCGGTTTTGAAAAGGCTAAGCTATGGACAAACCTGCATTACCTAATGCTAACCATTGTTATTACGAATGAAAATCATTTAGAAACCACTTTGTATAGAAAGCCATGTTGGAAAAATACGCTACTGCATTACAATAGTATGCATCCTAGACATGTCTTCCCGGGCATTGTTAAGAGCCAGTATATTAGGATCAAAAGATTATGTGATAATGATGATACTTTAAGTAAGGAAGCAGAGAATATGGAAAACTTATTCTTAACAAGAGGGTATAATGAAAAATTAGTACGTAATATGAGAAGGGATGTCCTGACAATGAATGATTATATAGATGATATAGAAGAACAACATAATGTGGTAACTAGCTATTGTACCACTAAAAGTTTTAGATCAACTAAGAAAGACAATAGAATTTCCTATACTATGCAATATACAAATGATAATTTTGATCTGAAGAATATTATAACACAGAATTGGAAGATTTTAATTATGGATGAAGTTGTTAAAAAGATTGTGGGTGAGAGACCAAAATTTACATATAAGAATTCCCCAAATCTTAAGCAACTACTGTGTTTCAAAGAAAATAAAGTTACACATTATGAACAAGATTATATCAAGAATGTGGGCAGCTTCCCTTGCAGGAAATGCAAAATGTGCCAATATATTAGTGATGCACAGATATATAGACATCCCAAAATGAATATTATGATTAAACCAAAATTTTATGCAACTTGTGATTCCATGAATCTAATATACTTAGCAACGTGCACAAAATGTGATGCTTTTTATGTTGGGCTGACAAAAAGGAAGTTCAAACAGAGGATTTATAACCACATTTACGATATAAAGAAGAATAATGACCAGAATGTCCTGGCTAGACATGTCAATGAATTTAGAGAACATGGCTTTAAGTTTAAAGTACTGCAGTTGGTAGGTTTGAACAAAAGATGGGGTGACAATGTGAATGCCTCAGCCAGTATTAAATTAACATGGATTTTTAGGTTAGGAGCACACTTACACCCAGGTTTAAATCAGAACATTTGCATTAAACCTATATTAGATGATAGGATGTAAAAATAGAGGGCTAACATCCTAACATCCTTACATATACATATATTAACTATATTGTCATTTACTTACCTGTTTTTACTTACTTGTTTATTTATTTGCATCTATTTATGTATTTATTTATCTACTTATGTATTTACCTATTTATTTGTTCACTATTTATTATTATATTTAATGAGATAAATATTCTTATTTATATTCACATTTAGTAAAAAATATAAAATTAAAAAATTTTTTAGAATAAATATTTTAGAATATTTCAACAATAGTTAATAAATATTTATAGGTTATAAGAATGTTTATATATAAACGCTATATTTGTTTACATGTTGAAAATGATTTAATGAATAAGTGGTTAAATACGATTTGTATAATATATATGTCTTTAGATGCAATATAAATATAACCTAAACCTATATAATCTTACCAAATTTGCATGCATTTAACAAGTGTATCTCAGTGGTTCTAAAATGTGTTTTAACAAACGTGTTTTAAAATGTGTTTTTAAAATGGGTTTATTAACTCCTTCAGTGATTCAGAGTTTAGTGCAAAATTATAAAAAAGATTTAGACAATTAGTTAATTTCAACTATAATTGATGAATTGAGCACTAATTGATAAATTAGTTACAATTGACTAGGTATATATACCTTTGGCAAACTGTAGTTGTATGTGAAGATCTGAAGAAGCGCACTTTGGTGCGTGAAAGCGCTTGTCTGTCTGTTCCAATAAAGAAGTTCGTATATGGATTATTGAAGATTCCTTCATTTTCTCTGGGTGTTGAATCCTGCAGTGTATTTTGTTACCATTGTTCTTTCGTTTGACTGGAGGATTCCATTGGGACTTTCCGGTATTTTTATCTATTTTTCTTTCACATTACTTTACCGGAGGTTCCATACCAATAGAACTCGACTACAACCCGGTGACAAGGGATAATCAGCATGCCTGGGAGAATCTCATTTTCCAACGAGATAATCCCTTACTATCCTTGGATTTGCAGGTACCTACTGAAGTGTCATCATCTTCCAATGATACTGACAATTTGGCTGAATTTAATACATTACTAAAGCAGCTTGAGAATGATATGTATAAACTGCAACGGTATTCCTGGCAATGTAAACATTTAGAGGCTTGCGTACACTTCAAGGTAATACCGAGAGGTATGCGAGTGCTATGTATGCCGATATATGGTGAACAACATCCCACTTTACTTAAAAAGTGGCAAGACCTGAACATTAGTATTGGTTTTAGCTACATCAATTTATTACTTGAGTATTTTTTACCAATAGAATTGGAACTACAGAAAAAAGTGGAGACACTTAGAAAAGATCTTTATGAGCACTTTACCTCTAATTTTTATATGAGGAAACTAGATAGCGTTCATTCTCAAATAAATATCTACAGTGAAAAACTAAAACTGGTCAAGCAACGGAAATTGTGCAGGGGCCATAATGACTTCTATTTAGGTAATATCTTTGTTTGTCCAAGAACACGATATGGTATACATTCAGACGCAACCGTGGTTATGGAAGGAGGAGCGCATGATGTCATGACTCCAACAACATATGCGTCGGACCGACCTGGTCGAAATAAGGAGCGGAATGAGGTAGAAAGAACTTCTGGCGTTGCCTCTAACGAAAAACTTCCTTCTAATATTTCTAGTGCAACGGATGTCATCACTGATACATACACACCACCTCCCAACCAACAGGCACCTGGAGGGGCTTTCAAAGATATGGAGCCCGTCGTTTGCCCTAAAATCATTAATGTTGAAGAAAAATGTTTTTTACTATACCCCATAAAACAAACGGACTACGTGAGAGGTTGTTCGCTAAGCAAAGGTCCGAGGAAGAGAAAATTCTCGGAAGAGAGGTATGGACAGAGAAAAAACACAAGGAACTGAATTGTTTAGTGTTTGATTTTTCTAATAGTAACATCAATGAGACTGATATGGCTGTTTTAAACAAAGGACTGGGATTCATACCCTCGCAATCTAGTAAGGTTAATGATGTATTAACTGATTTGTGACTGTTTGGTCGACTAGTTGCATTGAAAGCCTATTTTAATAGTAACACGACATTGTTTGATACTGGGAGTGCATATAAATTAAGAAAGAAAAGTAATTTTATTCCCCCTATACCGAACAGTGTTGATTGTTTTACTAAAATGTGTGAAAGTGATTTCTATAGATACTATTCGGGAGGCGATAGAAAGAGGAACAGGTTTTACAATATGACCAGTTTGGAAGTTGCCTCTCTAACGAAGCTAAAAGGTGATGCTATGCTAACTATAAAACCAGCTGATAAAGGGGGGGTGTAGTACTCATGAACATGCCTGATTACATGGAAAGTATGTACAAGTTATTAAATGATACAAAGACTTACTGTGTCTTGGCTGCTACTGACGTAACTAAGATCATACAGACTGTACATGACAATATTTATGATCTCTTAATGTGCAGACAAATTGATAAAGAAATATATGATTTTTTGAATGTTGATTTACCATTGATTCCCTGCATGAAAGGATTGCCTAAGGTACATAAAAAAGTGTTTCCACTTCCAATGCGACCCATAGTTTCAGGTAGGGGCTGGGTTACCTCTAACATATCTGTGTACTTAGAGTCAACGTTAAGACCTATAGTTGACTCAATTCCTACCATTCTTAAGGATACTTATCACCTGTTGAATGATATTAAAAGCCTTAATTTAGAACATATACTCACATTAGAACAATGCATTTTGGTAACCCTTGATGTTAAGAATTTTTTTACCAGCATACCAAATGGATATGGCATGCAAGCCATGAGGGAACTACTAAACATTGACACTGATTTTAACACAAATGAACAGATTTTATTATGCCACCTTTTAGAGATGGTTCTTGAAAATAATGTGTTCATGTTTGCAGACAAGTATTATTTGCAGCAATGGGGTGTTGCCATGGGCACCTCCGTTGCCAATACTTATGCTAATCTTGTAGTTTTTAACTGGGAGAAAAATAATTTGTTTAACAGTAGTGTTTACCAGAGGAAGGTCAGAATCTATAGAAGATTTGTAGATGACGTTCTGATTATTTGGGAAGGGACTCACGATGAGTTTAAAGATTTTTTAGTATACCTAGAATCTACCACTGAATTTTTAAAGTTTACCATGGAATGGTCTAATACCCAGATTAGTTTTTTAGATATTAATCTTGTTATTACGAATGAAAATCATTTAGAAACCACTTTGTATAGAAAGCCATGTTGGAAAAATACACTACTGCATTACAATAGTATGCATCCTAGACATGTCTTCCCGGGCATTGTTAAGAGCCAGTATATTAGGATCAAAAGATTATGTGATAATGATGATACTTTAAGTAAGGAAGCAGAGAATATGGAAAACTTATTCTTAACAAGAGGGTATAATGAAAAATTAGTACGTAATATGAGAAGGGATGTCCTGACAATGAATGATTATACAGATGATATAGAAGAACAACATAATGTGGTAACTAGCTATTGTACCACTAAAAGTTTTAGATCAACTAAGAAAGACAATAGAATTTCCTATACTATGCAATATACAAATGATAATTTTGATCTGAAGAATATTATAACACAGAATTGGAAGATTTTAATTATGGATGACGTTGTTAAAAAGATTGTGGGTGAGAGACCAAAATTTACATATAAGAATTCCCCAAATCTTAAGCAACTACTGTGTTTCAAAGAAAATAAAGTTACACATAATGAACAAGATTATATCAAGAATGTGGGCAGCTTCCCTTGCAGGAAATGCAAAATGTGCCAATATATTAGTGATGCACAGATATATAGACATCCCAAAATGAATATTATGATTAAACCAAAATTTTATGCAACTTGTGATTCCATGAATCTAATATACTTAGCAACGTGCACAAAATGTGATGCTTTTTATGTTGGGCTGAGAAAAAGGAAGTTCAAACAGAGGATTTATAACCACATTTATGATATAAAGAAGAATAATGACCAGAATGTCCTGGCTAGACATGTCAATGAATTTAGAGAACATGGCTTTAAGTTTAAAGTACTGCAGTTGGTAGGTTTGACAAAAGATGGGGTGACAATGTCAATGCCTTAGCCAGTATTGAATTAACATGGATTTTTAGGTTAGGAGCACACTTACACCCAGGTTTAAATCAGAGCATTTGCATTAAACCTATATTAGATGGTAGGATGTATAAATAGAGGGCTAACATCCTTACATATACATATATTAACTATGTTGTCATTTACTTACCTGTTTTTACTTACTTGTTTATTTATTTGCATCTATTTATGTATTTATTTATCTACTTATTTATTTACCTATTTATTTGTTCACTATTTATTATTATATTTAATGAGATAAATATTCATATTTATATTCACATTTAGTAAAAAATATAAAATTAAAAAATTTTTTAGAATAAGTATTTTAGAATATTTCAACAATAGTTAATAAATATTTATAGGTTATAAGAATGTTTATATATATACGCTATATTTGTTTACACGTTGAAAATGATTTAATGAATAAGTGGTTAAATACGATTTATATAATATATATGTCTTTAGATGCAATATAAATATAACCTAAACCTATATAATCTTACCAATTTTGCGTGCATTTAACAAGTGTATCTCAGTGGTTCTAAAATGTGTTTTAACAAATGTGTTTTAAAATGTGTTTTAAAATGTGTTTTTAAAATGGGTTTATTAACTCCTTCAGTGATTCATTGTTTAGTGCAAAATTATAAAAAAGATTTAGACAATTAGTTAATTTCAACTATAATTGATGAATTGAGCACTAATTGATAAATTAGTTACAATTGACTAGGTATATATACCTTTGGCAAACTGTAGTTGTATGTGAAGATCTGAAGAAGTGCACTTTGGTGCGTGAAAGCGCTTGTCTGTCTGTTCCAATAAAGAAGTTCGTATATGGATTATTGAAGATTCCTTCATTTTCTCTGGGTGTTGAATCCTGCAGTGTATTTTGTTACCTTTTATTTACATACAAACTATATGAGACTCTTCCTGCCATATTCTCTGGTGTATACAGTACTTGCCTTAAACAATACAGGTTTTATACTGGCAATTAACTTACTAATGCTTTTAGATTTATTTCCTATAACAGTACATGCAAGAGTATTACTAACCTGCCTCATGTTGTAACCTCTGCAGGTGACATCCATGGGCCTCCTGGTTCGCGGCCCACTCAATTGCTGCTGTGAAGGACATAAGAGGAATATTTAGCCATACCTATCCATAATATACATGAGCTGGCAATTATTAAACAGATAGTGGAGTGATACTTACACACAGCTGGGACAACCCCTTCCATCCCAGCCTCTTGTATCCACTGATCCAAGAGATCCCTCTTATGCCACTTCAGGTCAGCATAGTGATACCTGACCTGCTCACCAGTTCAAGGTATGCCAGTGGCTCTGGTGAGGTCATGGGTGAGACAGTCCCAGGCTTCTGCCTTATATTGGGACCCCTGGTACTGGCCCTGCATCAGTGGATGTTCATGGTCTTTGAAAAGGAGTCCTGCCATGACTCTGGACTCCTGGATGCACCAGCACTGTGCCTGAAAGCACACTCCCTCTCCCCTTTCTGCCATGGTGCCTGCAAGGAGAAGCTACAACCAGTTATGAGATGTATTCCCACCTGTTGGGTTTAAGTAGGGCTGAATTCCCTCACTTTGCCATGCGTGGCCGGTTTTGAAAAGGCTAAGCTATGGACAAACCTGCTTACCTAAGGATGGCATTGTTTAAAGGGGTATACCACTGGGCAAATTGAGTTAGATGGCCTACACATTGCTTACACCAATTAAGCTGGCCTGTGCAATGCTTAGTGTTGCTTAATATTTACTTAGCATTATATTTGTTTTTTGGCATTGATTTACTATTCATATATATATATATGTCTGGTATCCATGATTCATGTGTACATACACTGTATGGGGTCCTTGTGTGTAATAGGGGACTTCAACACTCTATTACAATTACACCTCTCATCTGGGCTTACTTCTGTAATCCAGTTCACATATTTATGTTATGTAGTAGGTTATAGCACATATGACTGTATACTGATTCCTTTCACATGTTCAGTTTGATTTTACTATCATGAGGATTTGTTTGGTGATGCCTCATTCTTATGTACTGCTGTGATGGCTTGGTGGTTAACTACTGTGACTATAATGTATAGGGTCCTGGGTTCAAGACCTGCAAGGCTGTTTATTTTGTTGCTGGGCAGAACAAGGGCCGTTGAATACAGAGTGATGAAGGCACGTTTAAGCAGTTGTAAGAGGGTTTTCAAGGGTTTGCATGAGGGTAAGCACTGCTAACCTTCAGTTAATAATGCTTACAGAGAGTTAGCTTCAATATTGCTTAACCTGTGTACGCATTGCTTACCCCTGCGCAAATGGGCTTAAACCCATTTACTAGTGCTTACATATGCTTACTCCCACTTACTACTGCTTAATAGTGTTTACACTTACTTACTTCTGCTTACTCCCGCTTACCACTGCACTAATTTAGAGAGCAATGTGTGATGGCTCTTGGGAAGGTAGGGGATTTGTAAGCTGTATGGGGTTATCATTCATTACACATTTTACCTTACATTTGTATCCCTGATTCCTGTGTAAATATATTGTATGGGGCATATGTGATTATCTGTGAACTTTGCAACATTATGACAATGACACCTCACATCTGCATTTAATGCAGTACTCCAGTTCACAAATATATGTTATTTTGTAGGTTATGCAACTAAAATATTGTTCATAATGTGATTTGACATGGAAAATGGAATGTGCTGCAGTGGGACTCGAATCGGGAATGCCTGCCCGTAAGGCAAATGCTCTGCCCACTACACTATTGCTATACTGCTTCATTTGTATATATCTTCCTTTTTATCCTCTTCAGCCATTTAAGCTGCATTAACCGTAGCTAAGTGATGGGCAAACCCGTGCACCTACGGTTAGATTTAATCAGTTTCATTAAAAAAAAGGGTATCTTTATATTGTTTGTGTTTACTATTGCTGTTTTACACGTGGGGGGGATGTTGCTGGGGGTATGCGGACACCTATGAGTGGTCTCGCTCATTCTTTTGGGCTTTCTGCAGTTTTTTATTGTGGGGGCTTGTATATTCTGAGAGCTCTGTTCTCAGACATGCCCCCTACACTGTCACACGCTCTGTGTAAGATTAAGAGCTCAGGCAGCGCGCCTTCATTAATATGCATGGCGCTTTGCTGTCCTGCTCCTAAACAGCCACTTCTGTACAGGACTAAGCTAGTCCTGCATGGAAGATTAGTAAATCCGGGGGAGTATTTTAATGTCATGATTTGCTGCTGAGCTTCTCTAGTGATGCTAGATTTAAGTTCCTCCATCTGACCCTGCATTCTTTGTGACAATGAGCAAGTCATTTAACATGACAATGCTCTTAGATCACAGCAGAAAAGAGGCCCATGTGCCATATGAAACTTAACATGTTTAAAATGAATAAAAATAAATAAATAAAATTAAGTAATTCTAATTTCTGAAACCATAAATGTATCCTCAGTTGTTTTCCAGATATGCGCAAAAGATCTTTTGCAACATCATGATACATTTTCAGTAAATGCCTTATATATTCTGAGCATGAAAAATCTGTAAGCCATGATTCATGCATTGTACTCTACTGTCTGTATACTATAGAGAGATATATACATCACTGAAAGAGAAACGTACGGACTTTTCATGCTGTTCAGCATTTACAAATTTAATTGTAAAACTAATTTCTATTTTAGCCAAACATGTTCATACATCAGGTTTAATTTAAATATCATGAGCTGCCATTTTTGTTTACCTTTACTTGACCTGTAATTGATGGCCCACAGGTTGCTATACAGCACTGTAAACCATCTGATGCTTTACAGAGTTTTGTTTTAAGTTACTCTATAAGAAAATGAGTGCATGCTGTTTAAGAGAAGATCTTGTCTCAAAACTTTAGTTAACTTGAATAGAGATTTAGTGCTTAGAAATGAGACATTTCATTTTTGCTTTTTATAGGATGTACTAAACTTCCAGCAGATATCATGCTGACTCTATCATATGTAGTTATTGGTAGCTAGATTATAAATTACCTTTGACAAATGCATGATTTGGCTTGCAGTTTAACATTCGTACAACTCTTGTCAGCCCATTAATTGTATTAGCTATCTAATTGCCAGCTGTTTCTCATATAAAAGGTAGTTGCCTGAAAGAAACAGACCAAGGAGTAAGTTCATCAGATAGAGAGTCATGTTGGGGAAAATCATGAGTTTTACTAGACATCATTCCTCGAGTTTGACAGCCAGATAGAGATTATTGTGCCCTGAGACCATTGCAAGTAAAGATTTTTTTGGTTCCATAAGCTGAAAGAAAGGCATTCAGCTGTGATTGCAAAAGGAATAGTCTGTGGGTGGGGAGTCTGTTTTTTTTGGGCTGCTGAAATGTGCTGTAAAGTATTATAAAAAGGTACTGTTGACAAAGTTTGACTACTGTAGAAAGCCAAGTGGACAATGTTTTCATTTTCTTTTGTTTTTGTGTTGAAAAATAAACTAGTGTGTTAAATGAACTTATAACTCTACTTTGTTTTTGAAGTTAAAGTATATTCTTCATGCTGCATTTACATAAGTCCAAGGTCAAATGTATAGGGTAGACCACATGATCTAGACTAGTATACAGAAATGGGCGGCACAATTTAGAAAATCTTAAATCTCATTTGTTCCTTTAGAGATGTTCTCATTTGCATCACATCAGAATGTTGTACTTGGTGACTTATATTGCTGTTCTTCTATGCTACTGATCTCTCTATGGGTGTGATTGAGGGAGTAAATCCCACACTTGCTAGTCAGTGCTGCCATCTAACTGTTGTGCTACAGCAGTAGGAGGCAATGTTTTGTGACAAACATAGGGTGACTGTTATATCCTGGTAAATAAGGAGACCACACGGTTCTGGAGTTGGAAAGGCCTTTCTTTATTCAGAACCTCCAGGTGCGCACCCATGCTACATATTCACCACTCCATAGCCATACATACATCGGAACCAACGAGACACCAGGGAATACAGAACCAACACTACATGTTGTTAATTCCCCATAGCGCCCCCACAGCACAATAACAACATTACCTGCCTGAATACTACATTCCTCCCCTCTTAAGCTATTAACATACGCCTCCTTACATAAGAGAAACGAGGGAGCAAGTCAAAAAAACAATCCCTCCAGTCACTTAATTTCTAAATAACCGGCAAGTTATTAAATGGTTACCATACAAGCAAGTTATGTTGTTCTTCTAACCTATACATACACTTTTAACACTGATAGTCCTTCAAGTAACTAGGTTTAACCAGTGTACGCTTAGAACGGCGCAATGGTACCACCCTAGGTGACTCCAGTGTCACAGTTACCACCTCTGGTACCGGTGTGTCCATCCCTGGAAAGGTTTGGTCCTCGGGAACCTCTCCTTCCAAGTCCCGGTGGTCTTCCTCGGCCCCCAAGATCGGAGATCCTCCTGCCTCTGCGAACCCTTCTCCCGAAACTACCGGTATTTCCAGGGCTTGCAGCTCCATGAAGTCCTTCTCCTGTTCGCTCCGCAGAATCTGGTCCACATGTCTCCTGACCACAAAACCTCCATTCAACCTCACCTGGTACGACAGTGGACCAGTACTCTTTACAATGAACCCTGGAATCCATTTAGGTCCATAGCTGAAGTTTCGAGTCATCACTGCATCTCCCACCAGGAAACTTCTTCCTCTCCGTCGTCGATCCTTATGTTCTTTTTGCCGCCATTGTGTCCTCTCTACCTTAGCTTGGATGTTTGGATGCACCAGATCCAATGTTGACCTTAATCTCCGTCCTTGCAACATCTCGGCAGGTGACAATCCGGTGGTAGACTGGGGTGTAATGCGGTAGCTGAATAACACCCTTGACACTTTTGCTGCCATACTTCCGTCTCCGGCCTTTATCATCATTGCTTTAAAGGTCTGGACAGCCCTTTCAGCACAGCCATTTGAAGCCGCATGGTATGGTGCTGATGTGACGTGTACGATGCCATTTTTTTTCAGAAAACCCTTGAACTCTCCACTCATGAAACATGAAGCATTATCTGATACAATAGTCTCTGGTAGTCCTTGACTACTGAAACTCTTCCTCAGGCATTCAATGGTAGTGGTGGAAGTGGTTGTTTTAACTGGATAGGCATCCATCCATTTAGAATGAGCATCCACTATTATCAAAAACATTGCCCCCATAAAAGGCCCTGCATAGTCTATATGAAGTCTCTGCCAAGGTCTACTCGGCCACTCCCATGGGTGTAGTGGTGCCGCCACAGGTAAGTTGCGATGTTGCTGACAGATGTTACACTCTTTCACAGCGACTTCAATGTCGTGGTCCAACTTTGGCCACCAGAAATAACTTCGTGCTAAGGCCTTCATTCGGGTGATGCCCACATGACCCTGGTGCAGCTGTTGTAAAAGTGCTCATCTTCCTGGGGGCGGAATTATCACTCGTGCCCCCCACAACACGCATCCATCTTGCACACTCAGCTCTGTTTTCCTCACCTCATAAGGCCGGAAAACTGGATCAGGTTGTTGTGTTGTCCAGCCTTGCTGGACCCACTGAAACACTCGAGCCAACACCGGGTCTTTTCGTGTCCATTCGCTCAGTTCCCTCGCTGACACCAACATGATGTCCTCCATTATCAACACTCGGTCCTCCGTTTCCTCTCGCTGGAGAGGCCCCGGTAGCGGCAGACGGCTCAGCGCATCTGCATTGCTATGGTGTTTCCCGGGCTTATAAACAATCTCATATTCATAAGCTCTCAATGTTACAGCCCATCTCTGAATGCGGGGAGAAACCATCTGAGGCACGGCTTTCATCTCGTTGAACAGTGACAACAAGGGCTTATGATCGGTGCAAACAGTAAACTTCCTGCCATAGAGGTATTTGTGGAACCGCTTAATTCCAAACATTACAGCCAAACCCTCTTTGTCTAGCTGGGAATAGTTGGACTCCGCTGGTGTCAAGGTTCGTGACATGAACCCGATGGGTCTTTCTTGTCCATCTGGCATACGGTGTGCCAACACGGCCCCTAACCCATAAGGTGAGGCATCACATGACAGAATTAAGTCCTTATGACTATCGTAGTGCACCAAAACCTCTGAGGACTGCATTAGTTTCTTGGACTGCTCAAACGCTCTGTCCTGTTCCTCCTGCCATGTCCACAGGGTCTCCTTCCTTAATAGTGTATGTAAAGGAGCTAACAGCGTTGACAGATTTGGTAGGAACCTGTTATAATAGTTAAGTAAGCCTAAGTAGGCCTTCAGCTCTGTAACATTTGTGGGTGCAGGTGCCTGTTGGATGGCTTTTACCTTGTTTGGCAGAGGGTGTAGGCCCGATGCATCCACCTTGTAACCCAGGAACTCGGCTTCCTTTTCCATGAAAGCACATTTACTCCGCTTCACCCGCAGACCAGTCTCTCGCAGTCGCCTCAGCACCTCGTTCAGAGTCTTCAGATGCTCGCGATTGTTCCTACCCGTCAACAGGATGTCGTCCAAATACACAGCCACCTTCGGAATTCCTGACACCAGTCCCTCCATTATTCTCTGGAAAATAGCTGGACTAGAGGAAACACCAAAGGGTAAACGATTTACTTGGAACAAACCTTTGTGTGTGTTAAGGGTGACATATGGCTTTGACCCTTCCTCCAGAACAACTTGTTGATATGCATGACTGAGGTCCAGTTTGCTGAACCTTTCACCTCCCGACAGCTTTTCAAACACATCCTCCACCGTTGGTATTGGATACTGCTCCAGCTTCGAAACTTGGTTCACTGTTAGCTTGTAGTCCCCACATATGCGTACAGTATTATCTGGCTTTAATACTGGCACAATGGGTGCCGCCCATTCCGAAAACTTTACTGGTTCAATTATACCTTGCTTGGTGAGTCGCTCTAACTCAGTCTCCACTTTCTTCTTCATTGCGTATGGTACGGGTCTGGGTTTGTAAAATCTTGGCGTTGCATTTTCTTTGACGTGTATCTTTGCTGGTGGACCCCTCCAGGTACCCAGTTCCTCTTTGAACACTTCTTCGTTGTTCTCCAGCACCTCTTGCAATGTCAGCCTATGCTGTTCTACTTTATGGAGTTGTAGACAGCCCATTTCCAGCTCCTTTAGCCACGCCCGACCTAACAGGTTTGGTCCATTACCTGCCACCACCATGACTGGCAACTGTTTGACTTTGTCTTTATGTGTTACAGTTACTTTTGCCATCCCCAGTGTGGGAACTGTTTCACCTGTATATGTTTTCAAAGTCACTGAACAGTCCTGCAGCTCCTGAGCTTCTTTTAGCCATAACTTCCCATACTCAGCCTTTGACAGCACTGTCACACTACATCCAGTATCCACTTCAAACTGCACCATTTTACCATTTAAGTCCAACTGGGTTGTAATGGGATCGACGCTTCCCAACCTTGCCTCTTTCATGTTAAACATAGTAAACACTTCCTCTACTTCCCTGGTTTGTTGATCTGTACCTTCACGCATATGGTGTGCATACTGCCGTTTTATTTTCCGGTTTCCCTTCCTGTCCGTTATGCTGCTCTTTTCCTCCCCCTTTCTCGGCTGGTCCCTAGAGGGCGTTGACCTGCACATCTTCTTCACATGGCCCTTTTTTCCGCAAGCATGACATTTTTCATTTAAGAAACGACAGTTCCGTGACAAATGTTCACCGCCACACCTGTAACAGGCATACTGACCAGACTTCCCTTGTGATTTATGCTCCATGACCACTTTATGCACTGGCAATGGGGTAGCACTCCTGCTCCCAACCCCTTCGATTGCTTTTGGTTGTAAATCACGAATGTCTTTATTCGCTGTCTCGATGGCCTGTGCCAACTTCAAGGCCTTTTCAAACGACAACTCAGGCTCCGCTAATAATCTGCGTTGTATGCGGTCATCTGCAATGCCACAGACGAGCCT